>NC_041407.2:43646084-43806084 GCF_900747795.2 Erpetoichthys calabaricus
CAAACTCAAAAGCAAATTTCTTATACTCACCAGTGCATCATTGCTACTCAAGAATTGATTATTTCATTTTAGATAACAATTTCTTGCCTACGATTAAATTTTGCAAGTACAACGCTCTTGTTATTTCCGACCACGCCCCTCTTATCTTGGAGCTAAAATCATTATGCCTCACATACTCATCTCGCAGATGGAGTCTTAACCCACTTTTATTAACAGACTAGAACTGTACAGAACTTACATCAAAACAAATCATTTCTTTTCTAGAGACAAATACATTCTCAGAGGTCTCTGCAGGAATACTCTGGAAAACCCTGAAGGCCTTCTTAAGAGGGCAGATTATCTCCTATCTTTCCAACAGAAATAAATTGGAAACCAAGAAGGTATCAGAGCTAACCAGCGAAATTACAAGAATAGATCAAGAACATGCCAGGTGTCCAAGTGAGGCTCTTCACAGGAAAAGGCAGGCTCTGCATTCAGAACTCAACCTCTTAAATACTAAAGAAACTGAACAACTCATTTTTAAACCAAGACATCATTATTATGAACATGGAGAGAAAGCTAATAAGATCTTAGCTCAATAAATCCATAAGCAAGAAGTTTGCAATGCAATCCCAGCAATCACCAACACAAACGGAGACAAAATCATTGACCATAAAAATATAATGCACACATTTAGAGACTACTATAAATCCTTTTATTCCACTCAGTTTAAAGAAGACAAGACACAATCTAATGCATTTCTGGATGCATTACAGATACCATACTCTTAGTGCAGAGGAAAGGCACGTGCGATTGCAGCCGCTACATGCCGGCATGTTCCCGCGATCTTTATCACTATCACATTGCAGCCGCGAATAAATAAAGGAATAAACCTCTGACACTATCAGAATTACTAGATGCTATAAAGGCACTTCAGAGTGGGAAAGCAGCAGACCCTGATGGCTACCCTGTTGAATTTTATAAGAAATTCTCCACTCAGCTAGCTCCCCTTTTATTAGCAATATTCACAGCAGCTAGAGACAATAAAATTCAACCTTAAACTTTTCACCAAGCATTAATCACTGTCTTTCCTAAAAAAATAAGGACTTATTACAATGTACATCATACAGACCAATTTCACTTCTGAATAATGTTAAGATACTCTCCAAAGTCCTAGCTAGAAGGATGGAGAAAGTGCTGCCTTCAATAATATCACAAGATCAGAATAGATTTATTAAAGGCCGACACTCAGCTTCCAATTTTCGACGCCTGTTTAATGTAAAAAATTCACTCGCAAAGTCAAATACCCCAGAGATTTTATTACCCTTGGATGCAGAAAAAGCATTTGATATGATTGAATGGAACTACCTTTTCACACCATTGGAGAAATTTGGGTTTGTCCTGAACATTTGTACATGGATCAGAATGGTCTCAGAATTAATTTAAAAGCCAAGTGTGTGCTCTTTCCAGTGAATTCTCAAGCACACAATATTAGATTGGACACCTTCCCTTTTATCATTGCAGATCAGTTTAAATACCTAGGGGTAAACATCACAAGTAAACATAAAGCTCTTTATCAACAAAATTACAGTTACAATTACAGTCTGTCTGTATGGAAAAAATTAAGCAAGACTTGCATAGATGGTCAACCCTTCATCTCACTTTAGGTGGAAGAATTAACATTGTTAAGATGAATATCCTTCCCAAGCTTCTCTTTTTATTTCAAAACATTCCAATATACATCAATTGCTCCATATGTGCAAAGCATGCAATTATTCAACTCAAAATTATATATCGAGCACATCTGTCTTGTCCAAAATGTTTCCAGGGCAAGATCCAACCTGCGAACGTTGCAGTCAAGTCACAGCCTCACTGGGTCACATGTTTTGGGCCTACACCAAATTAATATCATTCTGGACCAAAATTTTTAAATGCCTTTCAGACAGACTTGGTGTCACAATCCCTCCTAACCCAATAACAGGTGTGTTTGGTGTACTTCCAGATTGGCTTAAAGTTGAGAAGGACAAACAAACTGTAATTGCCTTTACTACACTATTGGCACATAGACGTATCTTGCTCAACTGGAAGAATCCTAACTCTCCTCTTTTAAGTCAGTGGGTAACTGATGTTATATACTATTTGAAATTGGAAAAAAATCTAATTCTCACTTAGAGGATCTGTGCAGAACTTTTTCAAAACCTGGCAGGATCTAATCAATAATATTTTAGAATAAGAATTTAAAGCACTGAGGGAGCAGATTCTCTCCCCATTTCTTTTTCTTCTCCATTTATCTTTATTCACTTATTAATTAATCTATTCACTTATTTTTACTAGCTTTAAGTGTTACTCTGCTGGCCATGCTCTCTTTCTCACGGGTGGGGGTTGATTTGTTTTCAACCCTATTTTTGTAAAAATTGATCTATTTTTATGGAATGTTGTGTGATTACAATAAAATCAATAAAATTAAAAAAATAAATAAATAAATAAAGTGGAGAAGGACAAACAAACTGTAATTGCCTTTACTACACTATTGGCAAGTAGACTTATCTTGCTCAACTGGAAGAATCCTAATTCTCCTATCTAAGTCAGTGGGTAACTGATTTTATATACTATTTGAAACTGGAAAAAATTAAATTTGCACTTAGAGGATCTGTACAAAACTTTTTCAAAACCTGGCAGGATCTAATCAATAACATTTTAGAATAAGCATGTAAATTAAGGAAACAGGTTCTCTCCCATCCTTTACTACATTTATATTTATTCATTTATCTATTTACTTATTTTTACTAGCTGGCCATGGTCTCTTTCTCAGGGGTGGGGATTGATTTGTTTTGAACCTTTTTTTTGTAAAACTTAAGTTATTTGTATGGAATGTTATTTGATTTTAATAAAATCAATAAAATTAAAAAAAAGATTAAATAGGCTGAAATCAAACAGATTACCAGGACCAGATAATATATACACTCAAGTTCTTAAGGAGGCTAGTGATTACATATATAAACCCTTGACACATATTTTTAGGAAGTCATTGCGCACTGGTGAGGTTCCAAAGGACTGGAAAATGGCAAATATCATCCCATTATATAAAAAGGGTGGCAGGGCAGATCCAAGCAACTATAGGCCAGTAAACTTAACATGTATCACAGAAAAATTAATGGAAGGAATTATTAAGGATAAGATTGAGCAACACCTGGCAAGGACAGGAGTTATTAGGAACAGTCATCATGGGTTCAGAAGAGAGAGGTCGTGTTTTACTAACACGCTGGAATTCTATGAGGAGGCAACAAAAGGATATGATCAAAGTGGAGCATATGATATTATTTATCTTGATATTCAGAAAGCTTTAGATAAGGTGTCACATGAGAGGGTGGGCATCGAATTAAAAGAAGTGGGAGTTCAGGGTGATGTTTTTAGATGGGTGCAGAATTGGCTCAGACACAGAAAGCAGAGGATGATGGTGTGAGGAACCTCTTCAGAATTGGCTGATGTTAAGAGTGGTGTTCCACAGGGGTCAGTGCTAGGGCTGCTGCTATTTTTAATAAATATAAATGATTTAGATAGGAATAAAAGTAACAACCTGGTTAAGTTTGCAGATGATACCAAGATAGGTGAATTAGCAGATAATTTGGAATCTGATCCTAAATTGTCCCTAGTGTGTGCTTGGTGTGTGAGTATGTGTGTGTGTCCTGCAGTGGAGTGGCTCCCTGCCCTGGATTTGTTCCCTGCCTTACGCCCTATGTTGGCTGGGACCCCCGTGACCCTGTAGTTAGGATATAGCAGGTTGGTTAATGGATGGATGGATGGATATATCATTACAGAAGGACTTGGATAGCATACAGGCTTGGGCAGATTTGTGGCAGATGAAATTTAATGTCAGTAAATGTAAAGTATTACACATAGGAAGTAAAAATGTTAGGTATGAATACACAATGGGCGGTCGGAAAATCAAGAGTACACCTTATGAGAAGGATTTAGGAGTCGTAGTAAACTCTAAGCTGTTGACTTCCCGACAGTGTTCAGAAGCCATTAAGAAGGAAAATAGAATGATAGGTTATAGCATGATGTGTGGAGTACAAGTCCAAGGAGGTTCTGCTCAAGCTTTACAATGCACTGGTGAAGCCTCATCTTTAGTACTGTGTGCAGTTTTTGTCTCCAGGCTACAAAAAGAATATAGCAGCACTAGAAAAAGTCCAGAGAAGAGTGACTAGGCTGATTCCAGGACTACAAGGGTTGAATTATGATGAAAGATTAGAAGAGCTGAGCCTTTTCAGTTTAAGCAAAAGAAGATTAAGAAGTGATGTGATTGAAGTGTTTAAAATTATGAAGGGAATTAGTACAGTGGATCGAGACTGTTATTTTAAAATGAGTTCATCAAGAACACGGGGACACAGTTGGAAACCTGTTAAAGGTAAATTTCACACAAACATTAGGAAGTGTTTCTTTACACAAAGAATGATAGACACTTGGAATAAGCTACCAAGTTGTGTAGTAGACAGTAAGACTTTAGGATCTTTCAAAACACCGATGTTTTTTTAGAAGAAATAAGTGGATAGGACTGGTGAGCTTTGTTGGGCTGAATGGCCTGTTCTCGTCTAGATTGTTCTAATGTTCTAATCATTTGTAGCTTGACCTTTCACATTCAGTGTTTTTTTAGCCCTGAAACACATTTTGTTACATTGAAGGAGTGTAAAACTCAAACTTCTATAGTTCATTTGGAACATATAGTTGCATTTTGCACTTAAACTTGCTGTTGAATATATAAATAGCAGTTTTGTAAGAAAACCTGACTGTTTAGATCATTTTCTAAATGATACACAAGCTGCAGCACTACATTTCACATTCAGTGTTTTTTACGCTTAAAATACATAATCACACAAGTATAACTGAATACCTTGTTGCTGCAATAAGGCAAAAACACTGCAGCAGCATGTAAACGGTAGTTTCTGGACAGAAAACATCACTACATTTCACTTTCATTATTTTTTTACCCATGAAACGGTATGTGATAATCTCAGTTATAATTGTATGCCCTGTTGATGCAATAAGATGAAAACACTGCCACCACATATAAACAGTTGTTCCCTTATGGAAAATGTCTGTTTAGATCATTTTCTGACTGATACACAAGCTACAGCACTACATTTCAAATGTAGTTTTCTTCAGCACTGAAACACATTGTGTTACGATGAAGTAGTGTATAACGCAAAGTTCTTACTTGCATTAAGCTGAAAACACTGTTGCATCACATACATAGTAGTTTCCTAACAGAACTTTACTGTTGAAATCAATTTCTAACTAACATAAAAATATAGAACTACATTACACAATCAGTAATTTTTATCTGTGAAACGTTTTGTGATGCATTCAAGCTTAACTGAATGTCTTGTTAATGCATTATGTTACAATATACAAATATCGCAATATACAAATAGCAGTTTCCTAATGGAGCTTTATTGTTTAGATCATTTTCTAAATGATACACAAACTGTGAAACTAAATTTAACTTCTGTGGTTTTATCCTTGAAAGGCTTTGTGATATATTCAAGAGTCACTTAAAGCCCTGTGGGATCATTAAAGTGAAAACACTTCTGCAACATATGAACACTAGCTTCATAACAGAACTTTACTGTTTAGACCTTTTTCTTCATGATACATATGCTGCAGCAGTACATTTCAAATGTAGTTTGTTCACCACTGAAAAGCTTTGTGCTACACTGAAGTGCTGTATAGCTAAAAGTTCAGCTGTTGCATTAGGTTGAAAATACTGCTGCAACATATAAACATATATGCCTGTACACAGCTGTGCAGTTTCAGACTCCAGGCAACTGGATCCGTAACTGAATGACAAGGGGATGGGAGAACAGATTCACAAACAGTGATGAATGTACCAAAAAAACAGTTCTGGTTTATTCCTGATATGCCAATTACTTTTTAAAGTAATTCCATGCAAGTATAAACAGTTCAATGCAATAACATTAAAAAAACAAGAAAAATAAGTGCATGTGCTATATGCAAAAATTATAGTGTCTCCAAAACAAAAATTGATGAGAAAAAAATCCAACTAAAATTTACAAAAATCTGTTTCTTCATCCTTCTTTTTCAAGATTCAGTTCACAAAGGACAGACATAAAGTTAATCAAAACAAATAATGATAAAATAAGGCACAAAGACACTAATGAGAAAATGAACATACACAAACACAGATTACTTCCACCCAGAAAATATATAAAATTCAGAAGTCACCTGTCCTCATTAATATAAACAAACTTATAAACGCTCTTCTTTTAGCTCTAACTGCCTTGCAAAAAGAAATGACTACAAACCCGAAGACAGGTCAAAAGTCAACCCCTGGCTATCTGGACAGTTTTATACTGCTAGTGAATTTGCCTAGTGCAAAATAACCTAGCACTGGTACCGACTGTAACTAAAGCTTTTGTGCTGTCAGGTACCTATCATGCAAGCTGGTGACCCTCAGAAACTTGTCTTCTGATTGGGTTGTGACTTTGGGTCTGTCAGATCTCTTCCTATTAGAGTTTTTTTCCAGTTTCCAATTGCCTTTAGATTGTGTAAGACACTGTACTCACTGACACTTTGATTTTTTTTTTGGAAATTCTCTAAATGAAAAGCCTACACTTCTAAGGTTAATAATGCTCTGTCTCATTTCATTTGTTAATTGCTGTTTTCTTTCCAATACCACGGGAATTTACAACTTTCTACAGTGTAAAATTGTCCAAGTAGTACTTTAGAGGGTGTAGTAACACAGTCTGTTCTAACTCTGCCATAAGACAGACACCTGTAAGTAAAGGAGCCAGGCGGATTGCCCAATGTGATTTTAGCCAGCCACACATCATATCCATCCTCTCAACAATGGACAGGTACCGTTTGATGTTCTCTGGCTCCTAGAATGGCATCAATTGAGGCTAATCCCAATGTTCTTACTGGTAAGCCTCTATGTCTGGGGCTGTTGTACCAGGTTCATCTGTCTCTGTAATTGGGTGAACTGGTGCTGAAGGTTCTTCTGCTTCATCTGATGATCCTTGTCTTCTTGTATGACAATGAACTGTTGTAAGAGTGTCTCTACCATATGGACATTCCCAGTGATGTTAGTATCTGCAACTGCCAGGGCTGCTCCTGAGTCAACTTGCTTGGGACAGCGTGGAGTGCCAACTCCCTGCAACTTCTTAGGAGCCATACTGCCAAAAACTGTCTTTGACTGTGCCTCAAAAACAAAAATACTGTCTACTCCCTCTCAACACTTGATCTATCCCACCTCTGCCACCAAAATGTCTCTAACAATTTCATTCTTCATGCTATCAAAAGTGCAAATGTCTGCAAGATTGTGCAGACACTGTGTGTCTTTTACTAGTAAAAAGTGCAATGGATGGTCTTGCAACGCCTATCTTAAACATTATCAATAGTTCATTATTGCATGGCACAGTACCTGATACACTAAAAGTGTCAGTCATTAAACCATTACTTAAAAAGTCAGACCTTGACCCACATATACTAAATAATTATAGGCCTATTTCAAATTTACCGTTTCTCTCTAAAATACTAGAAAAAGTAGTCGCCAGTCGCCACACCTTACGCATTACAATTTATTTGAGAAATTCCAGTCTGGTTTTCGCACTGGTCATAGTACAGAAACAGCACTAACACGGGTTGTAAATGACATTCTGATATCCTCTGATGAAGGAAACTCCACTGTAATTATGTTGTTGGACTTAAGTGCAGCATTTGACACCATCGACCATTCTATTTTACTGCACAGGCTAGAAAATGATGTTGGGCTTACAGGCACCGTTCTCGCTTGGTTTAGTTCTTACTTATCAAATCGATTCCAATATGTACAGAAATGTGCTGACAGTACTCCATCATTATACACAGAAGTTCAATATGGTGTCCCGCAGGGCTCAGTACTGGGACCTTTACTGTTTTCACTGTACATGCTTCCACTGGGATCTCTCATTAGGAAACATAATGTTAATTTTCACTCGTATGCAGATGATACCCAGTTATACCTTTCATTTAAATCAAATGAAGTTTCTCCAATGTTGTCTTTAATTAGTTGTGTTAGTGAATTAAAGGAGTGGATGAATAAGAACTACTTGTCTTTAAATACAGATAAAACAGAGATGTTAATTGTTGGAGGGCATGACGCTGATCACAACAATATTTTGTCATCATTTAACTCAGTGGGAATCCCAGTCAATTTTACTGAATCAGCCCGCAATCTAGGAGTTATCTTTGACTCTAGCATGTCATTTAAAGCGCATATTACAAAGCTGTCCAAAACATGTTTCTTCCATCTTAAAAATGTTAGGAAATTAAGGCGCTTTTTAAATAAACGGGATTCTGAGAAACTAATTCATGCATTTATCTCTAGTAGGATTGACTACTGCAATGCGGTGTTCACTGGATGTTCAAACTGTTCTTTATACAGCCTCCAGTTAATCCAAAATGCGGCTGCAAGAATTATTACAAGAACAAGAAAATACGAACACATAACTCCAGTTCTTAAATCCTTACACTGGCTCCCGGTTAAGTTTAGGGCAGATTTCAAAATCTTTCTTTTAACCTATAAAGCATTAAATGGTCGAGGTCCGGCTTACTTGTCTGAACTTATCATGACTTACAAACCTGAGCGCACATTAAGATCTCAAGATGCCGGTCTGCTTATGATTCCAAGGATTAATAAAATAACAATGGGAGGTCGAGCTTTTAGTTACAGGGCCCCTAAACTGTGGAATGGTCTGCCTGCTACTATAAGAGATGCCCCTTCGGTCTCAGCTTTTAAATCCCGGCTGAAGACTCACTACTTTAGTTTAGCATATCCTGACTAGAGCTGCTGATTAACTGTACAGACTGCATCTCTGTTGTTAGTCATTAGCACTTAAACATAAGTAACATCCATCCATCCATCCATTCTCCAACCCTCTGAATCCGAACACAGGGTCACGGGGGTCTGCTGGAGCCAATCCCAGCCAACACGGGGCACAAGGCAGGGAACCAATCCTGGGCAGGGTGCCAACCCACCGCAGCATAAGTAACATGACAGTTATAATTGTATACTAACCCTCACTTATTCTGTTTCTCTTCTCGGTACTCAAATGTGGCACTTGGTGCCATGGCCCACCAGCCAAGTTGTTTTGCCTGCCTAAGGAAAAGTCATCCCTGATGGAGGATCGCAGGAATCGTGGGAAAGAGGGGTCCTTTCATTGGATTGGCTGGCCCAGCACTGTTTCAGCCGTGGAATGGCCAAATGGGGGAGGCAGCTTGAAGGATGACGTCTCCAGGACTCTACACAAATCCAAATCTTATTATGGGATATATCATCTACTGTTAAATTCTGCTCTGTACTTCTAAAATTTATATTTTTTATTTCTTACTATATTGAGAATTTGTTCTGTTCTGTGTACTGCATTGTATTGTATTGACCCCCTTCTTTTGACACCCACTACATGCCCAACCTACCTGGAAAGGGGTCTCTCTTTGAATTGCCTTTCCCAAGGTTTCTTCCATTTTTCCCTACAAGGTTTTTTTTGGGAGTTTTTCCTTGTCTTCTTAGAGAGTCAAGGCTGGGGGGCTGTCAAGAGGCAGGGCCTGTTAAAGCCCATTGTGGCACTTCCTGTGTGATTTTGGGCTGTACAAAAATAAACTGTATTGTATTGTATTGTATTGTGAATTCTTCCATTCTCTCTTCCTGCTTTTTGAACTCACTTGTGGAAGCATATCCACTCATGTATTACATTAACTTTTGGAATGAAATAACCATTCAGTTTATCAAGCACAAAACCATATTTATTCATATCACCATCAACAGCATATGTGAACATTTTCACTATTTGTTCTGTCTTTCGTCACAAGGGATACAGCAGCTTGCATACCTGCACCTCGCCAGGCTCTTTGACTAACTTAGTTGCAATGCAGTACCTGTGGAATCACTGTTGCCATTCAGGGCAATGCTCTGGGTGGCTGAAATCGATGTTGTCTGGAGGAGGGAACTTTGCTATTGCAGTGCTTCTGACAATATGCAATGCTCAAAAAAAACAAGACTATATTTGGTGATTTTTACTAATAAGCAAAATTATACAATACAGAGGCAAAACTGACTACTCCTTAAACTATTGCCGTGCTGACTGACTCTGCATATACAGTACATGCATCAGCCTTATATATAACCTATGTACTGCAGTATCACACTAAATGGTCCATCTTATTACAGATGCAACATATAAATAGCAGTTTCCTAACTGTTGAGATATACAGTATTTCCATGTGATACACAAGCTGCAGCACTACATTTCAAAATTCTTTTGCGACCACAAGGGGGGGCAAGTGAACCACAAACCCAAGACACAGCAATACATCACACTTTATTAAACTAAAATGAAGGATTTTTATTCATACACAGCACTTCTTCAATCACCTTTTGTACAGTCAGACACAATAAGTACAATAAATCAACAATAGCCTAACAATTCTTCCAGCTTATGCCCTCTGCTAAGTGTTGCTTGCTGCCTCCCGACTCTGACTCTAGGAAGTGAGGCAGCAGACTTCTTTTAAGTCGGAACCGAGAGTGCTTCCAGTGCACTGCTGTATCCTTGAGGAAGCACTTCCGGATCATGGAGAAAGAAGAGAGGTCCTTTCCCGACAGTGCCCTCTAATGATCCTCAGGGAACCCAACAGGGATGAACTTCCAGATTCCAATTCCCAAGCATCCCTGCAGATGTCCCAACTGGGTTATCATATGAGTACCACTGCAACCTATAGTTTGGAGAAATGGAATGACTCCTGATCATCTGCTTTTCTAAGCCCATCTGCTAAATGATGGCGGTCAAGCACAGTTATTTTTCTATCCCGCCAGCCAGTCCACATACGTTGCTGTACTGGCCTCTCGTCTGGGTAAATGGAACATCCTCCGATCTAGCTAGAATGCCTGTTCTCCTCCTACACTGTATTTTGTAGCCTTGAAATGCTTTGTGATACATTCGAGTTTAGCTGAATGCCTCTCGATGAATTAAGGATGAATTAAGGTGAAAACAATTCTGCAACATATGTAAATAGTTTCCTAAAAGAACTTTATTGTTTAGATCATTTTCTACATGATACACATGCTGCAGCACTACATTTCAAATATAGTTTTGTTCAGTACCAAAAGCTTTGTGTTGCATTATAGTAATGAATAAGTTAAAATATTTCACCTTTGCATTAAGGTAAAAACACTACTGCAACATATAAGCAGCAGTTTCCTAAAAGAAATTGACTGTTTATATCATGTTCTAAGGGATACACAAGCTGCAAAACTGCATTTCAAATGTGGTTTTGTTCATCATTGAAACACATTGTGCTACATCGAAGTACAGAATAACTCTAAGTTCTGTTGTTGTATTAAGGTGAAAACACTGCTGCAACAGATAAACAGCAATTTCCTAACAGAAATTCTATCTGTCTCTTCAAGCTTAGTTAATCTAGTTCAGGGTCACAGATCTAGGTACCTATGCCTTGAACATTTGATACAGTGTAAGGGGAAAACCAACCCTGAATGGAGTGTCAGTATTATTTTGTTTAAGAAGACATCAAACTTTACAGATTAGGTATAAAGAAACATGTTGTTATCAGTAAATAAACTCTTTGAAATGTAAACCAGAGAGTAGTCCTACTTTACCTGTTGTGGACTTGGCCCCAGACACAGACAGGCAGAGATGGTATTATGCACCACCACACATTTATTTACAGTTACTAATATTTACAGTTAATAAGTGCACACACACAAATCCCCAAGACTCCCCCAAAGCCCAGGCCAACACCACACTATGCCTCTTTCACTCTTCAGGGCGCCTCCTTGCCTCCTCCCAGACCTCGTCCTTCTCCTCACCCGACTCCAGCCCTGAATGAAGAGAGGCGGCCCCTTTTATAGCCACCCGGATGTGCTCCAGGTGCTTCACGGCAATCTTCCACTGGCACTCCCCAGTGTGGCGGAAGTGCCGGTTGCGTACCTGAAAGCCCTCCAGGTGTCCCCGATCCTCTTCCCCCAGCACTTCCGGGTGTGGTGGAAGTGCTGAGGTCCAGGGCTCAGAAGCACAAACACAACAAAAATGTTTGGGGTAGCCACCCCATATACTTGGCAATCAGGTTGGTAAGGCAATATGTCTTTACAGACATGAGTCCAAAGCAGAACTGAGGTAGAAATGAAAAAGATGGCCATTATATAGTCGGGTGGCAGGAAGAGGTGGGTTCAAAGGGACCGGAAGTTGAAGTGATGTATCTAAGAGGCAGGATCTTCTGTTAGTCTGCAAAGGAACAAAAGGAGAATAATTTATAGTTCAGTGTCAACCCCTGGTCTGATGGAAAAACACCATTATTCGGGCCCTTAAATTGTTTCTCTTGCGCATGTGTATGACAAAAGATACAGACAAAATGAACACAGTATTATATAAACTTTGAAAGAAAGTGAAACCAGCAAACTCTCAAACAGTTTTGATACCTGGGATATTAAACTGTTAACCTTGTCATCTGCTTCACCTGTGATTAAGAGTACATTATGTAAACACCTACACTGTGTGGTATACGATATATATTCACTTCACATTCTAGCCGGAATGCCAAAACTCTAAAGTCCACACAAATCAACTTTTGCTTTATCTGTATGTTGTTCAAACATGGCAATAGACGATTTTTCAAGAAAATATCAAGTAATACAGTTTTTTCATAACATAAATATAATAGAAGATTGATAAATGCAAGCATATCCCGATGAAGGACAATAACATGTAATGCAAACCATTAATTTAAAACAAATTAATATTTTTCTCCCTTATAGAAAAATGTATATAATTTATGAATTTAAAATTTGGTAACATTTTAGTATGATAATAGATACTGTACATTTTTAGTTAAAATATATCTATTACTCATTTACTATTAAGTAACAAGACCTTAACAAAGTCATCTTTTGGTCTTCATTACACTTACAAAACATTTGTAGATAGATTATTTATCTCTGTGCAGTGTGACATAGTGACATGATGGTAAATATGCTTGTTAATCATGAAGGATTCACAGTTCTTATACTAAATATGTAATGCCAAGAAAAATGTGTCTCAGTTAAACCACCTCAGACACAGTGGTTATATTACTCTGTAGTCATGAAAGATACCAGGGCATTCTTCATAAATAGTAGGGTGTATGCCAATGACCAGGCTAAAATGCCCACCATGGCCTAGTCATTATGGTCCCCAAATCACCCCCTGTCCCTAACTGGCCAAAAATTTCTCTCATCCCTTCATTATCTAATGTGTGGTGTTCGTACTGGCACATTTCTACTGCTATATCATCAAAGTGGATGATACACAATGGTGTTGGTTGAAGTGTTTCCCTTCTGTCTATATAAAGTGCTTTGAGTAGTGAGAAAAGTGCTATATAAAGGTAATATCCTTTTTTGCACTGTGTCCCCATGGTCTTGTTGCAGAATTAGTTTTAAAGTAACAACTGGGATCTGCTGTATTAATAACCTTCATAATTTTTGTATTCTTTTAATCTCCATTTGCTTAAACCAAAATGCTTCATCTCCTTCAGTCTCTCATCATGGCTCATATCTTGTTAGTCCTAGAATCAGCCTAGTTGCTCTTCTCTGGATGTTGTTTACTACTGCTATGTCTTTTTCTGTAATAAAATGCCTCACTACCATGGTATGTAACTTAAACATAACCTCCCTTGACTTGAACTCCATGACCCGTGATAAGTAACATAACATCCTTTTTGCTTTCATGATCTCTTCTCTATACTTACTGAATGTAGATAGAGATGAGTCCACTATGACTCCTAAATCCATCTCATAAGGAGTACTTTCACGTTTCAGACCTCCTATTGAATATTCAAATGTAATATTTTTATTACCTACATGTAATACTTTACATTTACTTACATTATTTTTTTTCTGCCACAAATCTGCTCAAACATGTATGCTCTCCAATTTCCTCTGTAACAGTTTTCCTGATTCTACATTATACTATTCCAACTAGTTTGGTATCATCTTCAAACTTAACCAGCTTATTTAGTACATCCTTGTCCAGATCAGTTATGTTTAATATATTAAACAACAGTGGTCTCAGCACTAACCCCTAAGGAACAGCACTTTTAACACCTCACCATAACCCTTTTCTTCCTGTGTCTGAGCCAATTTTGTAACCATTTTCATGCGGTACCTTATCAAAATCCTTCTGAAAATCAGGATACATAATATCATATGCACCTCTCCAATCGTATGGTTTTGTTGCTTCCTAATAGAATTCCATCATGTTAGTGAAACACCTTCTCAGTAGTCCCCATTACTTTTGGGAGGTTATCAACTTCTTCACAAATGTACCTTCAATAAAGTACAAGTTTAAAATGTTTCCTATTTCATTGTCTCTATATTCTAGCTCACCTTTATCATTCCTAATACTCTTCACCGCCTCATGATTATTCTTTTACTGCTAAAATATTGAAATAATCTCTTCAGATCATCTTTCTTGTTTTCTGGTATATTTATCTCATGCTGTCATTGAGCCCTCTTAATATCCCTTTTTAGCATTGCTCTCATGCTTTCAGCTCATGCTGGAGTTAATAGTCCTTTAAACCCATTGGCCATTAGCTGTTTTTCATTTGTAATTTTCTTTTTTCATGCCTTATTTATCCACCTTAGAGTTTGATTAAATTTCTTCCTGCTTCTAAATTTTCAGGAGTACTTCATACTTTATACTACATTATACTTTTAAACCTGCCTCACATTTACTTGACCGTACACACACTTAAAAGTTTATCTCAATGTATCTCACTGAGGCTTTGCCACATCTGCTCATTTGCATTACTAAAATTAAATTTAACATTTTTTTATTTAGGATATTTACTCTGCCGAAACACTGAAAACTATTACATTACGGTCACTAGATCCTAATACAGTAATTAAACACATATACCCCTTCAATTCTATCCTGATTATAACAGAATACTAAATCTGGACAGGCCTCTCCCTTCAATGATGCTTTAGCATACACTGTTAAAAAATGTACTTGTGTTTTGCTATTTTTAAGGGTAGCCCAATTAATATTTATGTAAATAAAGACCCCATGACTAATAATATCCCCTTCTTTGTTGGTCCCCTTTTTCTCTCTTTAAGAAATAATAAAAAATGTCTACAAAAATGTACATTGAAACAATTGTCTGCATTAGAGGGTCTATGTCATACTCCTAATATGAGGTCTTGATACCTAATGCTTTCTAGTTGAATCCAAACAAAGCAAGAAGGTCAAGTCAGGTCAGGTTGGAGAGCATGCACTGGTACAACACATTGCCGTACCCACCACACAATAAAACAGCTTGGGATCCTCATTGGTAAATCCCCAGGCAAACACGTGGTCCAGTCTCACCCTCCAGAGATGACCCACTATCTGCCTCAGCCAGGTGTTATGTGGGCATAACTCTGGACCTTAGCAATGAGGATCTTGTGAGTCAGATCATCCTTGGGGAATCGCGTCACATGGCCATAGTGCCGTAACTGATACTCCCTTACAATGCAGGTAATGTGCCTCATTTGTGACTCCGTGACCAACTGCTCTTTCAACACAAGGTTAATCCAGCAGAACCCAAGGATTCTCCGAAGAGACACAGTACCAAAGGAGTCCAGTCTTCATCTCAGGTCACTGGATAATATCCATGTCTCCCAACCATATAGCAAGACAGGAAGCACTAGGACTCTAAAGACTTGGACCTTCGTCCTTTTGCATTGATATCGGGAGCGCCACATACCCCTTTCCAGTGACCTCATGACCACTCATGCTCTTCCAATCTGTCACTGACTTCATAGTGTGACGGGTGGCCTCAGCCTTACCCAGCCAGGACACCAGCTGGATGGAGGGATCTGGGCAGAGAGCATCTGCGAGGCAGTATCTCCCCTGGGATGCTAGAGGGCAGCCCTCCTGGGGCCGCTGTGGTAACACGGATTCCCGCAGGTCACACTGGTACTAGGTACTAGTACAATTCTTCACTACAACACAGGCTAGTCACCTCCATCTGCAGTTCAGCGACCCTGAGGTTGAGGCGCTGGATTAGCTAGCATCTCCCATAGACATAAAATTCCTTGAGGCAAACACCATTGAAGCCAGCTTCCAAATAGTCCAGCGTCAAATGGGATTTTCATTATGCAAGTCTAAACTTTTGGTTGGCAAATGGTGTAAGGTTTGTCCATGAGAGATGCCAATGGTTGAATTATAGCTCTTTGTTCACTGACCAAGTGTTTAAATGTTGCATCAAGGAGGCATTTTAGAATGCCAGTTGATATTACTTAATCAGTCTTATCAGATGAGACCCAGACGTTTTATTTGAACTTGAGCTTCTGTGAAAGAGGGTCTGGCAGCTGCTTCTTAAGCAAAAGTCGTGTACGCCAATGCAAAGCAAAGTGAGTAATGCCAGTCTATCCTACAGCTGTTAATGGGTTAAATTAGTAATGTCGATTTTATGTACTAACCATTCTACAGCTTGGCTACTTGTATTGATTGGTTGTTACTTGTCATATCTGGTTCATGTTATTTGATAATTTCTGATATTTATTTTTATTTTGACTTTTTTATATGTTATTTGAAGTTTATTGCTATTTTAATTGCCCTTCCTTTGTTTTGTTATCTGTGCCTGCTGTACTGTTTCATTCTAACATGTTATGTATTATTGAATTTTTGACATATTTGTACCAATAGGGCAACAAACACTTTTCGCTATTATAATGACAAAAAATAAATACATTGAATTATGTGAAGATACACAATGGAAAAGTGGTTCGGTTCATTTTTGGATTTGCAATGACATTTAAAAGAAATCACAATGCATTCTATTTTCTCATTTTGTCTAGTTAGATCTTTTCATTTATAGAAGTTTAGTTAAACTGAAAAATTCTAAATATTATTATGTTAATATTCATAATTGTTCAACTTTTATATCACTTGTTCAATATAATAAATTACGTTCAAATATTTTATGTTAAAATATTAAATACTTATTTTTTATATATACAAGATTTTTATAGAATGACACAATGTTCTGCTACTGCAAACTACATTCTGAAAAATATTCCATCTGCTAGTTGTAAAGATGCAGCTTTTTCAGAAATTTCATGGTCCTGAGCACTTGGCATTTCCTTAACCTGCATAACTGAGTTTTATGGTTGTACAGAGTAGGAGCTCATTCTAGCAGCATTAAGTTCAAATTAAGCCAGAAACAAGCTCTGGTCAGGGTACCATCCCATCACAGGAAACAAACAACCAGAAAATATCAGTGAAATGGATGGCATGCAGTAACTGGCATCCTGGTTTGATCTGAACAAGGATCCCAGCCGGGATGCTAGTACAATGGAAGGACTTGGGAGAACTGATAAATATTTTCTCCCCAATAAACTAGATGGCAGCCTCCCTGGGTTAGGATTCCCACACAGGTGTCCGTAGGACATACTGGGACCTGTAGTCCTGTGGAGTAGCCCTGTTGGGTTCCATGCAGCCAGCCAGTGGGAGCTGATGGGATTCATAATCCCTACTTTTTAGGACTTCCGATTGTCCCTGAAGTACTTCCACTGGGCTATTCTCTAGCACTGGAAGGACTCGCAGGTCCAAGATAAAAGAGACCACTCAATCTCATCCAGGTAAGTCGGAGTCAAGTGTAAGAAGATGAAGCTTGCGTGGAGGAGTGGAAGAAGAGAAAAAAAGAGAGAGAAGAATCAATATTTGGTTTATGTTACTTTTGGAACCATTATACAAGGTATTCTTGTTAATTAACCTTTTATTTATATCGGGATTTGTTCTTATTATGTTGTATATGGGGTTTGGGGTGCTGCAATGCCTCCTGGTGGTCACAAGTGGTGTAGTCGGCAGGATTCCTGACCGTCTACTATGCAGGAACCTGCATGAAAAATTTCTTGTAACTGGAACAACCCAGACCAGCTTTACATGGAGCAAATGAAAAGTGACAGTCATAATAAAATGACCATGGGGAAGAGAACACCCAAGCCAAGTAGCAATACTTTTGGCCCAGAAATTTGCCATTGGGATGTGTTCTCTAGAATGCCAGAGGGTAGTGGCAAGAATTAGATCGCTGGTAAGAGATTTAGAGAACATCCCATCCTGCAGGACAGACAGCCTTTACGAAGGCAGAGTTTTGTAAACCTTGGAAGAATTTGTGGGAGACTTGACTTAAGGCAAATCACGGGGAGGAATATGAAGCCCAATGAGAAAAGCAAAATGGCAACCCAGAAATGGAACTATGATTCCCAAACTGTGATTCAACTCCTATTCTCTACCTTTGTCAATGTAGTCAGTAGTTGTGTCTGAATTCCAGCATGAAATTGTGGCCACCGGAACAGACTGATTGTCCTAGCAACCACCCAAGCTACAAGTCCTAGGAAGCTCTGTGAGACTCAACTGAGCATGCGCCTTCCAACACCAAGGCAATGAATGAGGAAATCAGAGGCCCTGATTGACAGCCATTGAAGATGTCTGAATACCCTATCAACCTATGGGAGACAGAGAAACTGGTGCAACCAGTACAGAAACTACTATCCGTACTAAATTACCTTGAGTGGGCCATTAAGGACATTAAGAACACAGCAAAAGTCCCTCTTAGAGCAGTCGCAAGGTATTTCCAACTTATGACAACAGGACTACTAACTGTAATAGATCTGGCCATACAGGTAAGTGATCTTTGTACAGTACAGCATAAGGGAACACTGAGTGAAGCAGTCCCGGACATATGCGATGGGAACTGAGTAGCCATTTTTCCTACAGCTGATCGGAGTGTAATGGTTGATGTCCCAGTATGGAAGCATCCAGTTGTTGAAATTGCTGTTCAGACCAAGGTGCTCCTATCGGGTAAAAATAATGGACAACAGGGCCGGTTTATCAATACTAGTGTCCAAGTTGTTCATTCCCTTACAAAGCCTACCAAAAAAGCTGTGAAGGCAGTACAGACTTTACAGGACTCTTCTTTAATTCATAGAGTGTCCCAGATTGTCTATACTACAGAATAGAAAGGAGAATCCTGCTAGATAGTCAGGCTCTCCTAATAGCCAAATACAAAAACCGGTGGGGTCAGGTGTACTTGTTGACCCTACCCAGATGGGCTGTGATTATAAAAACAAGGAACTGGAATTTGCTGAACAGAGGGCAGAACCAGGATATCCCCCCTGCTTTCAGGATTGCAGAAAAAAAAATTAACTGCAAAACATCCAGTGCTTTGAATGTTACAAAATTGAACATGGTTGAAGTCCTGTCCTTACAAGATGCAAGAACGAAACTGAGACCATGTTAATTGTGAACAAAGCCATATAACCACTGACTGTGCTTCTTCTGTTGTAAACAGGTGCTTTGGACACAGTGGCTCATGGTGTTTCTCTTATGGGACTATACCCTTCATTGGATTGGCCACCTCCCTCTATAAGGTTCAGCTGGGTGTGGGGCAGTGTAATGGGCAGCATGCAGGGACTGGCATACTGGCTGTGATTGAACAAAGACCCTTATCTGACCAGGAGGCCAGTGCCACAGAAGAACAGGTGGAGATGTGCACTGCTAAATATTTTCTCCTCCAATATGCCAGATGGCAGCCTCCCTGGGTTGGGATTCCCACATGGATACCCACAGGGCATTCTGGGGCCTGTAGTCCCATGGGGCAGTCCTGTTGGGTTTTATGGGGTCCATCAGGAAGAGCTGATGGAACACACAATCCCTACTTTTTGGGACATCTGATTGATCTGGAAGCACTTCCATTAGTTGCACTTCTAAAATAAAAGAGACCACTTGATCTCATACAGGCAAGTCCTTGACTCCTTGCACATGGCCATCCACTGTAACAGTGCATAGTCCATCACTAGAGTGAACTCACAACCTACAAGTTAAGTGCGCAGCTGATTAATAGCCCACTTGATTGTAAGGGCTTCCTGTTCCATCACCACATACCTGATTAGGTACATCACGGGGTTGTTCAACAATGTCGATGTTTGGCTCAAAACAGCACAGATACTTGTGTCTGAAGCATCGGTCTGCAAAACAAAGGCAAAGAGAAGTCAGAGGTTATTAATACAGGTGCTGAAGTGAGGGCATGTTTAAGTCACAAAACATGATCTCTGTTTTCTCCTCTAATGTCACTGTGTTGGGGGCCCATTTATTTGTTACGTCTGTCAGAGGTGCGACCCTCTTGGAAAAATGGGAAATAAACCAGCAATAATACCCAGCCAAATCTTCTTTTTTCGGCTGTTCCCATTAGGGGTTGTCACAGCGGATCATGTTCTTCCATATCTTTCTGTCCTCTGCATCTTGCTCTGTTACACCCATCACCTGCATGTCCTCTCTCACCACATCCATAAACCTTTATTTAGGCCTTCCTCTTTTCCTCTTCCTTGGCAGCTCTATCCTTAGCATCCTTCTCCCAATATACCCAGCATCTCTCCTCTGCACATGTCCAAACCAACGCAATCTCGCCTCTCTGACTTTGTCTCCCAACCATCCATCTTAAGTTGACCCTCTAATGTACTCATTTCTAATCCTATCCATCCTCGTCACACCCAGTGCAAATCTTAGCATCTTTAACTCTGCTACCTCCAGCTCTGTCTCCTGCTTCCTGGTCAGTGCCACTGTCTCCATCCCATATAACATAGCTGGTCTCACTACCGTCCTGTAGACCTTCCCTTTCACTCTTGCTGATACCCGTATGTCACAAATTACTCCTGACACTCTTCTCCACCCATTCCACCCTGCCTGCAGTCTCTTTTTCACCTCTCTTCCACTATCCCCATTACTCTGTACTGTTGATCCCAAGTATTTAAATTCATCCACCTTTGCAAACTCTACTCCCAGCATCCTCACCATTCCACTGACCTCCCTCTCATTTACACACATGTATTCTGTCTTGTTCCTACTGACCTTCCTTCCTCTCCTCTCTAGAGCATATCTCCACCTCTAGAGGGTCTCCTCAGCCTACTCCCTACTATCGCTACAGATCACAATGTCATCAGCAAACATCATAGTCCACGGGGACTCCTGTCTAATCTCGTCTGTCAACCTGTCCATCACCATTGCAAATAAGAAAGGGCTCAGAGCCAATCCCTAATGTAATCCCACCTCCAACTTGAATGCATCCGTCACTCCTACCGCAGACCTCACCACAGTCACACTTCCCTCATACATATCCTGTACAACTCTTACGTACTTCTCTGCCACTCCTGACTTCCTCATACAATACCACAAATCTTCTCGAGGCATCCTGTCATATGCTTTCTCCAGGTCAACAAAGACGCAATGCAACTCCTTCTGGCTTTTTCTAAACTTCTCCATCAACATCCTCAGAGTAAACATTGCATCTGTGGTGCTCTTTCCATACTGATATACTGAAAACCATACTGAAACCATACTGATGCTCACTAATCATCACCTCACTTCTTAACCTAGCTTCCAATACTCTTTCTCATAACTTCATAACTTCACAGTAAATCATTCTTTAATTCATAGAAAGGTCCCTGGGGCATGGGGTAATTTGTATGTTGTCCGTCAATTACAGTAATTGCATTTAAAGCAAATTTTAAGGAATCATTATTCCATTGCTCCCTTTTAAAGGAGAATGGAGTTTGTTTGAACTGAAAGTGCAGATTTGAGAGAGGGTCAGTGGTGACCTCAAGGGGCAGAGCCCCATTCCATGATGTCAAGGCTTTGGTCTCCGGGGAGACATCAGTCTATGACGGCGGTACGTCACTCAAAGCCCACTGAGTAGCCACTTGTCCCTGTTCAACTGCTGGTTGCAAATGCGGCATGAGAACAACTTATGATGAGTTTTCCATCAATTAATAGACCCAGTGCTTTATCAGAGGTGGGGTGTGTCTTTCCGCTTTTGATTTCTGCAGCTAACTTTTAAACCTGTTCACTCCATCCATTGCTTTTGTTTCCTCTATACAAGTAAACACACAGTCACAGACTCTCGTACACTTTTACAATGCTCTGCTCAGCTTCTAAGCAGCTATGCAGCCAGCTGAATGCCTCGACTTTTTTGGAATAACCTCTACATCACTTAAATTAAGAATGTACATTTACTTATTTGGCTGACATCTTTATCCAAGGTGACTTATGACATTTATGATACAATTGGTTACATTTCTTTTGGTTCTCCAATTGGAGCACAGGCAGCTCATGGTTATTGCTCATGAGTTGCTCATGATTACCCAGTGTCAGTAGCAGGATTTGAACCCACATCTTCAGGGTTTGAGGTCTAAAGCCTTAATCACTATACCACACTGCCTGCTGTTTAAAGGGGGTGGGATTGGCATATAGCCAACACTGTGACAACATCCATCCATCCATCCATCCATCCATCCTCTTCCGCTTATCCGAGGTCGGGTTGCGGGCGCAGCAGCTTGAGCAGAGATGCCCAGACCTCCCTCTCCCCAGCCACTTCTTCTAGCTCTTCCGGGGGAATCCCAAGGCGTTCCCAGGCCAGCCGGGAGACATAGTCCCTCCAGCGTGTCCTGGGCCTTCCCCGGGGCCTCCTCCCGGTTGGACGTGCCCGGAACACCTCACCAGGGAGGCGTCCAGGAGTCATCCTGATCAGATGCCCGAGCCACCTCATCTGACTCCTCTCGATGCGGAGGAGCAGCGGCTCTACTCTGAGCCCCTCCTGGATGATTGAGCTTCTCACCCTATCTTTAAGGGAGAGCCCAGACACCCTGCGGAGAAAACTCATTTCAGCCACTTGTATTCGCGATCTCGTAATTTCGGTCACTACCCATAGCTCATGATCATAAGTGAGGGTAGGAACATAGATCGACTGGTAAATTGAGAGCTTTGCCTTATGGCTCAGCTCCTTTTTCACCACGACAGACCGATGCAGAGCCTGCATCACTGCGGACGCCGCACCGATCCGCCTGTCGATCTCACGCTCCATTCTTCCCTCACTCGTGAACAAGACCCCGAGATACTTGAACTCCTCCACTTGGGGCAGGATCTCGCTCCCAACCCTGAGAGGGCACTCCACCCTTTTCCGGCTGAGGACCATGGTCTCGGATTTGGAGGTGCTGATTCCCATTCCAGCCGCTTCACACTCAGCTGCGAACCGATCCAGAGAGAGCTGAAGATCACGGCCTGATGAAGCAAACAGGACAACATCATCTGCAAAAAGCAGTGACCCAATCCTGAGTCCACCAAACCGGACCCCCTCAACACCGTGGCTGTGCCTAGAAATTCTGTCCCTAAAAGTTATGAACAGAATCGGTGACAAAGGGCAGCCCTGGCGGAATCCAACTCTCACTGGAAACGGGTTCGACTTACTGCCAGCAATGCGGACCAAGCTCTGACACCGATCGTACAGGGACCGAACAGCTCTTATCAGGGGGTCCGGTACCCCATACTCTCGGAGCACCCCCCACAGGATTCCCCGAGGGACACGGTCGAACGCCTTTTCCAAGTCCACAAAACACATGTAGACTGGTTGGGCGAACTCCCATGCACCCTCCAGGACCCTGCTAAGGGTGTAGAGCTGGTCCACTGTTTCGCGACCAGGACGAAAACCACACTGTTCCTCCTGAATCCGAGGTTCGACTATCCGACGGACCCTCCTCTCCAGAACCCCCGAATAGACTTTTCCAGGGAGGCTGAGAAGTGTGATCCATCTGTAGTTGGAACACACCCTCCAGTCCCCCTTCTTAAAGAGGGGGACCACCACCCCAGTCTGCCAATCCAGAGGCACTGTCCCTGATGTCCATGCGATGTTGTAGAGACGTGTCAACCAAGACAGCCCTACAACATCCAGAGCCTTGAGGAACTCCGGGCGTATCTCATCCACCCCCGGGGCCATGCCACCAAGGAGTTTTTTGACCACCTCGGTGACCTCAGTCCCAGAGATGGGGGAGCCCCCCTCCGAGTCCCCAAGCTCTGCTTCCTCCTTGGAAGGCATGTTAGTGGGATTGAGGAGGTCTTCGAAGTACTCCCCCCACCGACCCACAACGTCCCGAGTCGAGGTCAGCAGCGCACCATCCCCACCATACACAGTGTTGACACTGCACTGCTTCCCCCTCCTGAGACGCCGGACGGTGGACCAGAATCTCCTCGAAGCCATCCGAAAGTCGTTCTCCATGGCCTCCCCAAACTCCTCCCACGCCCGAGTTTTTGCCTCAGCAACCACCGAAGCCGCATTCCGCTTGGCCTGCCGGTACCTATCAGCTGCCTCCAGAGTCCCACAGGACAAAAGGGACCGGTAGGACTCCTTCTTCAGCTTGACGGCATCCTTCACCGCTGGTGTCCACCAACGGGTTCGGGGATTGCCGCCACGATAGGCACCGACTACCTTATGGCCACAGCTCCAGTCAGCCGCCTCAACAATAGAGGCACGGAACATGGCCCATTCGGACTCAATGTCCCCCACCCCCCTCGGGACATGGTCGAAGTTCTGCCGGAGGTGGGAGTTGAAGCTACTTCTGACAGGGGGCTCTGCCAGACGTTCCCAGCAGACCCTCACAACACGTTTGGGCCTACCAGGCCTGACCGGCATCCTCCCCCACCATCGGAGCCAACTCACCACCAGGTGGTGATCAGTTGACAGCTCCGCCCCTCTCTTCACCCGAGTGTCCAAGACATGTGGTCGCCAGTCCGACGACACGACCACAAAGTCGATCATCGAACTGAGGCCTAGGGTGTCCTGGTGCCAAGTGCACATATGAACACCCCTATGCTTGAACATGGTGTTCGTTATGGACAATCCGTGACGAGCAAAGAAGTCCAATAACAAAACACCACTCGGGTTCAGATCGGGGGGGCCATTCCTCCCAATCACACCCTTCCAGGTCTCACTGTCATTGCCCACATGAGCATTGAAGTCTCCCAGCAGTACGAAGGAGTCCCCAGAAGGTGTGCCCTCCAGCACCCCCTCCAGGGACTCCAAAAAAGGTGGGTACTCCGAACTGCTGTTCGGTGCATACGCACAAACAACAGTTAGGACCCGGCCCCCCACCCGAAGGCAGAGGGAGGCTACCCTCTCGTCCACCGGGGTAAACCCCAATGTACAGGCTCCAAGTCGGGGGGCAATAAGTATGCCCACACCCGCTCGGCGCCTCTCACCGGGGGCAACTCCAGAGTGGTAGAGAGTCCAGCCCCTCTCAAGGAGATTGGTTCCAGAGTCCAAGCTGTGCGTCGAGGTGAGCCCGACTATATCTAGACGGAACCCCTCGACCTCGCGCACTAGCTCAGACTCCTTCCCCTTCAGAGAGGTGACATTCCACGTCCCAAGAGCCAGCTTCTGTAGCCGAGGATTGGACCGCCAAGGTCCCCGTCTTCGGCCACTACCCAACTCACACTGCACCCGACCTCCTTGGCCCCTCCCATAGGTGGTGAGCCCATGGGAAGGGGGACCCACGTTGCCTCTTTGGGCTGTGCCCGGCCGAGCCCCATGGGTGCAAGCCTGGCCACCAGGCGCTCGCCATCGAGCCACACCTCCAGGCCTGGCTCCGGGCGAGGGTAAACACTGTCCAAATTTTGTATTCATCACGGAGGTTTTGTTGAACCGCACTTTGTCTCATCCCTCACCTAGGACCAGTTTGCCTTGGGTGGCCCTACCAGGGGCATAAAGCCCCGGACAACAGAGCTCCTAGGATCATTGGGACACGCAAACCCCTCCACCACGATAAGGTGGCAGTTCGAGGAGGGGACTGTGACAACAGTTTGTGGTAAATATGTTGCATGGTTTTTAACACTTTTTACCAATTTCACAAGCAATTAAAAAATGATCACACTTCATCTTTTGCACTGGTAATCTCAAAGGATAAGCTGGTATGCAGTTTGAGTACCATAACAGACAAACTGCATTTACTATACACAAAAAATGTAACATTTCAGTGTAGTTTCTTATTTTTGATCGTTATCGCCTTTGGAATCCAACGGGATACTAACGCACTACCTGCGCAGGAAATCCCAGGTGTGTGGCCGGCGCTGTTCATTTACAGCCGGGACGCGTTGCTATCTATGAGACCAGCTACCGGTTACTCCCCGTGTACT
The DNA here is from genome assembly GCF_900747795.2 of Erpetoichthys calabaricus. Lineage (NCBI taxonomy): Eukaryota > Metazoa > Chordata > Cladistia > Polypteriformes > Polypteridae > Erpetoichthys > Erpetoichthys calabaricus. The sequence continues at coordinate 43,672,109 of NC_041407.2, forward strand.
ATACTGGACGAATTAAAATCTTTGAAACGTCTTTGCCAACCATCATCATGAGCAACGCACAGTCCTTGCGAAATAAACTGGACGAGCTGAGAGCATCTGCGCGATACCTCCACGAGTACCGTGAAAGCTGTCTGATGTGCTTTACGGAGACCTGGTTTAAGAATACAGACTCGGATACAGCAGTCGAAGTAGATGGATTTGTTTGCGTACGGCAAGACAGAAATCCAGCTTCTGGTAAGCAGACGGGTGGTGGGGTCTGCCTTTACATTAACAAAAGGTGGTGCAGGAATATCACTGAAAAAGAGTGCATCTGCACGCCAAATATTGAATTACTCACCGTCGGACTTCGCCCATACTATCTACCACGGGAGTTTAATCAGTTATTTGTGACAGTCGTTTACATTCCGCCGCATGCTGATGTGGGAGCTGCAGCTGAATCAATTCTTGAAACTGCTCATAAACTAGAAACCAAATCACCTGGTTCTTTTAAGCTTGTGATGGGTGATTTTAATTTATGCAGTCTGGAGTCACTATTACCAAATTATCATCAATATGTGAATATTAACACTAGAGGGGACAAAACTCTGGACAAGTGCTATGGAAATGTCCCTAATGCCTACATATCGCATCACAGAGCAGCCCTGGGTGCGTCTGACCACGTCGTTGTTCATCTTCTCCCGAAGTACAAACAGAAACTGAAACAAGAAAAACCAGCCATACGAACAACACAAAACTGGTGCAAGGAAAGTGTAGAGGAACTGCAGGAATGCTTCTCCAGTACAAATTGGGATCTGCTGACATCCTCACAGTCACTGAATGAGGCCACCTATACTGTCAGCGAATATATTCAATTCTGTGAGTCTATGATCATTAAGAAAAAATCTGTCAAGGTGTACCCAAACAGTAAGCCATGGATCACTAAAGAGGTTAAAGCATTACTATTGCAAAAGCAACATACACATCAAGAAAATAAGTTAGAAGATAAGCGAATTTTACAGCAAAGGATTAACAGGTTAATTAAACAAAATAAAAAGATGTATGGGGAAAAAATCAAGAGGTGGTTCAATGATAACAATCCAAAGCAGGTCTGGAAGGGACTAAAAACAATTACAGGACTGGGCCCTAAAATGAATGTGGATTTTCCAGCTGACAAAGACCACAAGCTTTTAGCTGATGAACTGAATAACTTTTATGCCAGATTTGAAAAAAGTGATTTCAGCACCCAAAATACAGAAATAAAGGAGATGCTTTATAAAAACACCAGGTATTCTGCTGTGATTGGGTTCAGTTTAACTGAAGTGGAAAAAGGCTTGCGGAAGGCCAAAACAAACAGTGCAGTGGGACCAGACGGCATATCAGGTCGGCTCTTAAAGTCTTGCTCTAAGCAGCTCTCCCCAGTTTTTCATTTGCTTTTTAACTGGTCTCTGACCTGTGGTATTGTACCTAATCTGTGGAAACAATCAATCATTACCCCAGTATCGAATGTTTCTAGGCCAAGCTGTTTAAATGATTACAGACCAGTGGCACTTACATCTATTCCAATGAAATGCTTTGAACACTTGGTGAAAAACATTTTAATGACAGAGACAAAGTCTTTTCAAGACAATAATCAATTTGCTTATTGTGCAAACAGAAGTGTGGAAGATGCTCTGCTTGCTATCTTACATCAAATCTATACCTTTCTTGATCAGCCTGGTTCATATGTCAGAGCACTATTTTTGGATTTTTCTTCAGCGTTCAATACTATACAGCCTCATATACTGATTGGGAAATTAAACAGTATGAATGTAAACCCATTTATCACACTATGGATTCAGAACTTTCTTTTAAATCGTTCACAGACAGTTAAAGTTCAGGACACTTTTTCAAAAGCTCTTCATTCAAACACAGGAAGTCCACAGGGGTGTGTCTTATCACCATTACTGTTTACTCTGTACACAAGTGACCTGAGACAGAACAATGACCACTGCTCTATTATCAAGTATGCTGATGACACCATGATCATAGGATGCATATCTGGGGAGGATGAAAGCCACTATCTAAATCAAGTGGACTGTATGGTAATCTGGTGCAATAAAAACTCTCTCAGTCTGAATGTAACAAAGACCAAAGAAATGATATTTGATTTTAAGAGACAGAAATCTGTATGTTCACCTATTGTAGTTCTGGGAGAGGAGGTAGAAATAGTGAATGAATATAAATACTTAGGAACTTACCTAGATAACAATCTTAACTGGAATACAAATACAAAAAAATTATTTTCTAAGTGCAACCAGCGCTTATTTCTCCTCCATAAACTCAAACTATTTAAAGTAGACAAGGACCTCATGTTGTCCTTCTATCGCAGTATGATCCAGTCCATGATCACTTTCAGTTTCATTGCCTGGTTTAATAGTCTGACAAACCAAAACTCAAAAAAGCTCCAGCAGATTACGAAGTATGCAGCTAAAGTTATTGGGGCTGATGTAGATGATTTGACTAGTGTGTGTCAGAGGGCAATGCTAAAGAAACTGGAAATCATCTCAACTGATGACAGACATCCATTACATGTAGAACTAAACTTCAGTAAATCAGGAAGGATAGTTGCTTTGAAAACCCACACAAATCGCTCCAGAAACTCCTTTCTTCCTAGTGCCATACGACTTTTCAATAAGAAATATCGGAGATAATGTTTAAGGTTTTGATATATATCCTGTTACCTTTTTTTTTTTTTGGTATAGATATGTTTGATCTAACTGCCTTACCTTAACCTTTCTTATTTCTATTTGTATGTTTTATTTCATTCTGTCTGTTACTTGTTATTAGATGCAACTGAGAAGGCAAATTTCATGTTTTCCTGTGTAAACATGACTAAATAAAGAAACCTAAACCTAAACCTAAAAACATTTCACAAAGTCAGCAAATTAGTACATGCATACTGTCACACATGTGCGCAGGTCCAGATGGAGGAGGCAAAAGGGGCTTATTATGCTTTCTCAAAAAAGAATGCCTGCCTCCCCAGAAACACAGAGCCCTTGGCTAAAAGTGGGGGTGCCCCAGATCAGCAGGTGAATAAAATAAGACAGTGGAAGTTTGACCCAGAGCGGCCAACCCACACACAAGTTTTACAATATGGGCTAAGGTGGGACACTGGCTAAGGCCAGATGAGAATAATTTCCGCCAGATAGTGAAGCAGGTCGCCTGCTACTTATTATAAATAGTCCTCCAGAACATCTAGCAGGTCTAGGGCCGATGATTTTACAACATGAAGCTCATTGAGACTATTAGTGCAGCATCTGGGCACATCTCCATCTGGGAGGGCAAAACCGTCCCTTAGTCAAACCCAGATAGAACAAAGCATAGGCCCCCCTGTCACCGTTTGGAGCAAGCACTTAAGTCCTCGGATTCACGGGTGTGATTTCTGCTTGGTAACAGCAGGGAATGCAAATGGAGGGGAAAGGAGGGATGTTGTGCACTTACGAACCCTCTGGTGATTCCACATACGGGAGTGGTAATTGTTAATGGAAATAAAACCACAGTCTTATTTGACACTGGCAGCAACATTTCCATTGTCGCTCACTGATTTGTTTTACTGCAAAAGTGGCTAAGAGTTAAAACCTATCTAACCTGCATCCAAGGCAGAAAACCCATTGGTACAGGTCCACCACCAGTTTCATCAGTTACGAAAGATTGCTGAAGAATATCACTGTAGTGGTCCTTCCAAATCCTCCATTCCTGGTGATTCTGGGGCGGGACTGGTCTAAAAGTAAAAGCAGTTTAACACTTTCCACTCCCAAGCCTGTTTTGGGCCTATTCATAGACAGAGACAATATGTCTCAAGCTGCCTCCACACTGTGTAATCAGCCAGTGGAGAGAGAAGATGTGGCCATCAGTGTGACGTAGCAGTGCCCGGACCACTGCAGGCTGAGACATCATCAGCCATTGCTGCTGCGGCACGGGCAGAAACCACAACCCATGAAGTCGGCCCTGACCCTCTCTCCCAGTTACACTATCAGAGACCCCAGTTTCATTTAAAAGGGAACAATGGAATGACGATTCCTTTAAATTCGCAAAAAATGCAGTCGTTCTTGTCAATGGCCAATGCACTCATCAGCCCATTCCACAAGGTCCTCACTTTGTCTTAGAAAACAACTTGTTGTATCAGGGAATGGAGCATGAGGGGGAGGTGCAGAAGTTGCTGCTAATTTCACGGACCTTCCGGCAGCAGGTTTGTGAATTAGCACACGGCCACCTCCTAGGAGGCCATTTGGGCTCTGACAAAATTCTGTAGCAGATTAAGCTTCGATTTTGTTGGCTGGGAATTAATGATGAGGTTTGTCGCTTTTGCATGTCCCGTCCGGAGTGTCAATTGCTCCAGATTCCTAGGAAGGACTGTGCTCCTTTTGTTCCCATTTCCCTTATTGATGTCCCATTTGAAGTGGGACTCGTGGAACCCTCAGCTAGAAGACATAGATATATTTTAGTCCTAGTAGACTATCTGATATCCCAAAGCTGTTCCATTACGTTCAGCTACTAGTAAAGCCATCACACAGGAATTAGTAGGAGTCTTTGTGCGATGCGGCATCCCTAAAGAAGTCTTGATGGACCAGGGGACGTCTTTTACCTCAGAGACGTTCGGGGAAATGATCAAGTTACTTAAAATAAAGCATCTAAAGAGTGTGGTGTATCTTCATCAAATCAAAGGTCTAGTAGAGAGGTTTAATCAGAGTCTGAAACAAATGCGTTGCAAGGTGGTCAGTGAGGATGGAAGGAACGGGGATTATCTCCTCCCCCTAATGCTTTTTGCATATTGGGAAGTCCCACAAGCTTCTATGGGCTTCTCACCTTTTGAATTATTGTATGGATGACAACCCCAGGACATTGGATATTTTAAAGGATGGATGGGAGGAAGAGACTCTCCCTTTCACAAATATATTAGAGTATATCACACAATTACACAATAGATTTGGAAAGATTTGCCCCCTGCTCAAAAGTCACATAGAAGAGGCACAAGCAGCACAGGCCAGATATTACAATTGGGACATGTCTCTCCGGGAGTTCCGCCCGGAGGATTGTGTCATGATCCTGGTTCCTACCTCAGATTCTAAATTGCTAGCCCACTGGCAAGGCCCTTATGAAGTTAAGGAGAGGTAAGGGCTCATCAATTATTTGGTGAAACAACCCAATTGTTGCCCAAGTGAGCGGGTAAATCATGTAAACTTGCTGAAACCATGGAAGGATAGGGATCCCAATCTCTTCTCTGGTCAGACCCGCCCACTCTTTGCTCACAAAAATGACTTTAACTTTGGTACAAACTTGAGTCCCAGACAAAGACAGGAGCTGGAAGCAGTTATCCTGTCTGTCCCAGAGGTAGTGAGTGAAACACCTGGAAAGGCCTCTCTGATTGTGCACGATATTATGACAGAACCCGGGGTCATAGTTCGAGAACGCCCATATCGCCTTCCTGAGGCAAACAGAGCTGAAGTAGAGCCTGAGATTAAACGTATGCTGGAACTAGGAGTGATAGAGGAAAGTCATAGTTCCTGGTCCAGTACCACTATCTTGGTCACTAAGCCGGAGAAAAGTTGGTGGTTTTGCAATGTCTTCTGTCGACTTAATCAAGTCTCTGAATTCGATGCTGTGATAATGTGCCTCACTGGCATTACTAGCAATTAAAAAAAATAGTTTTGTGTCCTCTTTAGGGTTATGGGAGTGGCATTTGTTTGGGAAAGAAAAGGACAAAAAGTATAAGGAATAAAAACTTGCCTTTTTGTCCATTTACAAAGTGCAGAAGGACGTCTTCGCAAACTATATCAGCGCCTTCTGGGGAATGTCGTGATGGATCTTGTGTAGGAATGGACGGATGGATGCGCCATTGACCAGATGGGATGGCATTGTCTGTCTTCCACTTGTGCGCGTGCCTCCCGCGACCTCATAACGCTAGAAGGTGAGAGAAAGTGGGAAGCACCTTAATATTGGTTTGACGCAGTTTAGAAAAGGGATCACGTATTGGCATTTGTCTGGGCAGTAGCTCAGGGAAGGGAAGGGAAGAAAACAAGGGCTTACTTTCAGTTTTATGAGAGGAGCACAGTTCGCATTTCAAAGGCTGGCACTGCTATGCGCATGCGCACCGGCTCCTCGCATTTTTATAGTAAATTTTGCGGGGCAGGAGATGCAACTCTTTATAGACGTGTCCACGTTATCGCGTGCCCATGGAGGGATGATGTGCGACGGCTTAATTGGTTGGTGCAAGGGCACCGAATACAAAAGGGAATTTCCAGCCTCCAGAGGGGGCTTCTGGCTAGATCTTACTGAGAGAGAGGTACTTGGTAGAACACTGTGTTGAATTTACCAAGCACTACTGCTTGTGCATCCATCCATCCATCCATTTTCCAACCTGCTGAATCCGAACACAGGGTCACGGGGGTCTGCTGGAGCCAATCCCAGCCAACACAGGGCACAAGGCAGGAACCAATCCTGGGCAGGGTGCCAACCCACTGCAGTGCTTGTGCATTGATTTTTGTAAATATTTTTCTTCTTATGTAAATATCTCTGGATTAGCTTTAGTGGAGACATTTATTGGGTTGTAGTTAATGGTGCACTGTTTATTTTTGTATATACACTTTTTCTTTTTCTGTATTTTGAGTATTTTTCTTAGTAAACCCTGTATTATACATTGTTTGGAGGTACAGCTTCCTGATTGAGATTTCTGTGGAGGAAGACAGTTTTATTTTTGATTTTGTGTATATATGGGTTTCATTAATTTGTGTGCATTTTTCTTTTTCATTTGGGATTTTCAGTCAGCATTGTAAATACTGTAAATAGTCATAATTTTTGGGCTTAATTGTATAACTGTTTTGTGTGTCCTTTGCGGTATTGAACTGTGTATTGATATATATTTTTCACAGGACGTTATTTTTGTTTTTCTTTAAGTGCACCTGTAAATAAAACCTCACTTTATTTTTGGAAAAACCCAATCCTATTGTGTCTGTGTCTCACTGTCTTAAACCATGATCCTGGTCACGCTCAGGCCCACATACTATACACCTAGAGTGTAGGCTGGTGTCCCACAATTCCCACTACACGGGATGTCACAGATGCCTGTCCAATGCCATGAGTGGATGACCTCCTCGAGAAGCTAGGACAGGCTAAATATTAGACCACACCTAACATGACAAAGGGGTACTGGCAGATTCCTTTAACGGACTCCACAAAGGTTAAGACTGCGTTTAGCACCCCTAGGGGTTGCTGGCAGCATCATGTCCTCCCAATTGGGTTACATGGGGCACCTACAGCTTTCTAGCCCCTGGTGGTCCGGCCTCATAACTTTAATAGTGCTGGCTACCTAGATGACGTTGTCACTTATTCTAGCACATGGGAGGAACACCTACAGCAGGTCCAAGCAGTATTACGGACATTTGGTGAAGCCGGGCTTCGGATTAATCCACAGAAATGCTTCTTTGGGTTGAATGAAGCCAAATTTTTAGGCTACCTGGTTGGTGTGGGTACCGTGAAGCCACAGTGCTCCAAAGTGGATGCCAAATTGAAATGGCCCCATCTGCTTAGTGGGTTACTACTGCCTCTTTGTATCCTGATTTTTTGAGAGAGCAATGCCCTTGACAGATTTGACAAAGGAGAGGGCTCTGAACGGTGTGGTATGGACTGATAAGACAGACACTGCATTTGGTGACTTAAAGCAGGTCCTTACATCAGCACCAGTCTTGAAAACTCCTAACTTTTCTCTACCTTTTATTCTCCAGTCGGACTCTTCGGACACAGGCCTGGGTACCATGCTGAGTCAAAGCGTCGACACTGTTGAACACACCATCATGTTCCTGAGGTGGAAACTGCTAGAATGGGAGACCAGGTATGCAGCGGTGGAGAGGAATGCCTTGGCGATCAAATGGGCGATTACACAGCTGAGCTCTTGGGCCATGAATACACCCTTGTTACGGATCACACACCTTTACAGTGAAAGGCCCTACACAAGGAGTTGAATCCGTGGGTCACCAGTTCTTTTCTTGACCCTGCAGCCTTACAAGTTTTCATTGTTTATCGGTGAGGATCCCTACACACCAATGCAGAAGCACTTTCTTGGGTACACGACCTCTTGGTCAGGAACGTCTGACCCGCTGGGTCTGGGCTGAGGTGGGGGCCTTGTCACACATGTGCACATGGGAGGCAGCTAAAGGGCTCGAATGAGGATAATTCCACGCCAAATCAGGGGGTGGTGAGGTGCACTAATCCTTTCTCTCTTTCCACTCAGTTACGAGAAATACCACCTGGCCTTGATGACGTAATTTCCGGTCATGACCCCTAGGATGCCACTTCTGGTTCCGATGATGTCACTTCCTCTTCCATCCCTTAAAGCCACCATCTTTGCCTCATCCAGGCAGTTCTGTTTTGGTCTCAAACCTATACACAACTGTACACCATTTAACCAACTTTGCAGCCAGGAAACAGTATACAGGTGTCTGCCCCAAACATTTTTATGGCTCCTGTCTATTCTTTTGACAATACATACAAAATGAACTTTGAATTTCTGCTCTTGCACTCTTTGTATAGAATTTGTACGTTTTGACATGTCTGTGTGGATTTTTCTCTGAGTATTTCTGTTTTACTTAAAAATCCTGAAACTGTCCATGTTAAGTTAATCTGGAACAATGGAAAAGTTGGTCAATAAACAATAAAGCTTTCCTGTATTTGTTTTGTAAACTGTGACCTTACTAAGAAACTCAGCAAGACTCTATGTAGAGCTGAAAATGTTATGTTTTACTTATGTCAGTACATGTAGTGTAAATGTATATGCTTATATATTATTATTACTAATAACTTTATTTCACCTATAATTAAAATAGTAAAATTGTCCTGCTTTTATTAGAAATCCTTATGTACTTTTTTAATAGACAGCATATATATTCTGTTGGACGGCCGGCATGCCCAAAGAATGGAAGAATGGGGAAAGGCAGCTACTTTTGGACACATTCCCGCAGGGCACCGTGGGATATGGAGTTTGGATTCACAGCCCTGCTGGGTACCATGGGTGCAACCAGGAGACGCTGCAGGGAGAGAGGGATTTTTTCTTCCCATACAGCCCGGAAATACTCCCAAGTCACGGGGAGTATACTTCCGGGCTGAAGAAAATTCAAGCCCTCCATTTGACCCGAAAGTGGTGGCAAGTCACGTGGGAGGAAGAACAGAAGCACTTCTGGGTCAAGGAACATATAAAGAACTGTTGAGAACCCAGCAAGAGAGCCGGAGTTGGGAAGTAGTTGACAGAGCTTGCTGGGAGGTGTGGAGGAGAGATTTGTGTTCATTATTATTGTATTTATTAATATAATCTGCCTGTGTATGGTGGTTGGGGTGCTTAGAGGCATGAAGGAAAGAATTAAATAACTTTGTTGTGCTTTTACCTGGTGTCCTGGACGTTTGTCTGTCTGGTTAGAGGTGCAACAGCACCCTCTAGTGTTACAATATGTTCTTTAGCTTTACATACACACAAACTTATGTATATTGTAATAGGGTAGTAATCACAATTCTAAAACAAACAAAAGTTAAAAAAAACTTAGAAGTTCTAACAGATTACAAAAAACTTCACAGTAAAGCAAGAAAAAACATTGGAGAAAACCACAGGCCACAAACAGGAGGACATGCATTTTCACAGTCAGACAAACTGAAGGAATTTAATATGAATAGATAGAAAAGGCATAAAAATATCGACAGAAAGATACAGAAATTGTGGAACCTATAAGGAAAACAAAATGCTGCTGCATTTCATAGTTAATATTGTTAAAGACACACTGAAACAAAAACTTAAACTTATATTGGATTTCTTTGCACCAATCCCCCTATCCCTCAAAATGATGTTTCAAATGTTTTATAGACCAGGAAATATCTGCAAAACATTAAAAATATCAAAACCTGGATCATAATACAATACAATTTATTTTTGTATAGCCCAAAATCACACAAGAAGTGCCGCAATGGGCTTTAACAGGCCCTGCCTCTTGACAGTCCCCCAGTGTACAATGTACAATTAAGACACTCAAGTTATCGTGTTTACACACACACACACACACACACACACACACACACACACACACACACACACACACACACACACACACACACAGACAGACACACAACCATAATTCCAAAAATGGTATTATTGGACTCAGGGAGGTCTAAAACGTTGAGATTCATCAAAATCTCAAAATGGAATGTTTGGAGGATTCCAATACTTTCCCTATACCACATGTACAGGAAAGTAAAAAAAAACTACAACAGACCATATGGTAATACATTCTGAATGTAAATAATGTAAATAAGTTAAACATTAAAGTCCTTTTTCCTGGTTGCCAACAGAAAGATATCATGAATTCTGAAGAAATAGCCTCTTCAAACACACACACACATGCACACACACACAAATATTGAGGTCTCATATATCCTCTGTTGGGGACTGGCTGGCTTGGCACAGGTTATCTACTCAAAAGCAAACCCTCCAGGGGTTGCAGGCTGAAGCTCAGAAGCACCCACTCCTGCAATTGCAGACAAAGGCCTGTCTACTATTGCTGCATGCCAAGTAGATGAGACAAAAGGCATTTCATGTTGTGCAGAGCTGTCCATTATACTGAGTTATGTAGATGTGGCTGGCATAGTTCAAGATTTTTCTTTATGTTCTTCTGTTCAAAGTAACTAGGCAAGCATTTCTGCTAAGAAAATCCAGAACACTCAAACAAATTGTATCCCTTATAGGAGAAATCTTGGAGGAATTTATCATGAAGAACAAACTGGAATAGACATACTAATTCTAAAAATTAAAAAATTGTAGTTAGATACCAGCCTGTTTTCTAAACATGTCTCCTTATTACTATTGTAGCAGTAGAGGCGTTTAGCATCATCTTGAACCCTCAGGGACCACTCCAAACACCAGGTAAAAGTACTATTATTATTTATTAAATAATAATCACATGCACAAAGCACCATCCACTCCACACTATTCATACAATAAACAAACCAATCATAAATACCAATCCTCCTCTCCCAGACACTTAGCCACCCTACCTCCCAGCTCAGCTCAGTGTCTGGGCTTTCCCAGAGTCCTTTTATACTCCCTGACCCTGAGATGTTTCTGCCCAACAGTCCACAAGTCCTTATTCCTTCTGGGTCAGGGTAAAAGTCCTTTTCTTCAACCTGGAAGTACGTCATTTCTCCTGTTCACGTGACCAAGACGTACTTCCAGGTTATAGGGCACATAAGAGTCCACGAGCCTCCCTACAATGACTCCCGGTGGTCCCCAAGGTATCCAGCAGGGCTGTGTATAAAAACTACAAAGTCCATGAGGCCCTGCTGGACTTCGGGGCACGTCCATGCTGTCGGGAGAGCTCCTCCTGGCGGCCTGGGGTTGAGGGCCGGAAACTCTCGCTGGCCATCCATTACAATTCCCCCCCACCCCTTAGCGAAACCAACTGGGGCGGAGCATCCAGCCTCACGCGGGAGGTCCTCCTCCAGGAGGACATGTCAGTCGGACCTTGGCTATGTTGTCTAGGCTCCCCAGAGAACCTTAGGGGAATGGTGTATCTTCTGTCCCACCGATCTCCTGTCCTCTGAGGACAACTTTGCCAAACGGTGCCCGGCTGACGACAGTTGTAGCAACGACGTTGCCCTCCTGGTTGTCTTCCTCCGCGAGACTGAAAACACCGCGGGAACTCCGTCAGCTCCACCCTTTTCTCCGCCAACGGAGGTTTATTGGCCATCTCTGTATACTACGCCCTTTTTTCCACCTTGTCAGGAGACCCACGTTTTATTTTGGGGATCTCCTGCTTACTCTGGGAGAGCCCCTTTGCTGTTTGCACACCCGTTGATCTATGCTTCTTAGGAGGCGGCATCATCAGCACCACATCACTCCGGGCAACAGCACTTTTCAGCTGTACCGGTTCGATCGGCGCTTCCTCCGCCCCTCCAATTATCAGAGACAATTCCTTCATCACGCGGGTCGGGGTCTTGAGGTCCGCATCGTTCCGGGAAGCCGTCTCGTACCGCTGTCCCGGTTCGATCAGTCCTTCCCCCGACCACTCAGTCACCATACCACACTCTAATGTCAGGCGTACAGTGCTTTGGCACCTGCTACTTATTAACCGCGGGGCCGATCGCACTGTATCCCTTTATAATGTACGATACGGTTCGGACTCACCTGTATGCCCGCATTGATCATCACCGGAGTTTCTCGACCCAGTCGCCGTAGGAATTCTATTAGGCCTTTCAGCGGCGCCTCGGCCGTTGCTCCCAGCCACTTGGTTCTTTAGCTCCTTCAAGCCCTGAAAGAAACTGTATACGGGCTTGAGGTACTTCTCGAGATCCTGCACGTCCACAAAGTTATTTAATTTGGCCGGAGGTAATTTTGCACGTCCACAAAGTTATTTAATTTGGCCGGAGGTAATTTTGCTTCCGCCTTCTCCTTACCTGCCGGCTGGGAGCCAATTAGCACGTCCATTCCTGGCACATGTTCTGCTGGGTCGCGCAAAGGCTCTTGGGAATCGTAGTCCTTAGACGGGCGGGTGGCCGCTCGAGGCCAACTGAGATCTGCCTCTCCTAACTTACCGGCAGACCGTTCAGTCACATCCCGCTCCTCTTTAACTTTATTCATGTTCGGCGCTGCTTCGCTCGCCTCCCCCTTCCCTTTCTGGAAGCTCGGATCCGTCGGGGAACGTTCGACCTCACCGAAGGACCCAAAGTGACCTTCTCCGTCCCGGCATCCATCGCGCGAGGTCATGTGGTTGTCCTCCTCGTATGGGTTTCTCGCTTGCCGACTCCTAGCATGACCTGCCTTCTTGGTATCGCGGCCATCTTGCCTAGGTGTGAGGCAGGCATCCGACTCACCGTCTGCTTTCTGTAAGCAAGCCTCTGCAAAACAGGAATAAAAAATCCCCGGCGCTTCGGGCGTTTTCCTGGCACATACCTCCAAACTTGGCAGATGCGTTCCCAATCTATTTAGGGATTCCGGCGTGTCCGATGGCTGACAGCGTTCCTGCTGTTGCACCACTTGGGTTCGTTCAGCCTTTATCAGCGCCCGGTCTTCCTCACTCCCAGTCAGGTAAGTCCAGGTCTTCTCAGCGTCTGTTAGGGTCTGCACCCAATTAGTATGCCCATTCTTTTTCGCCGATTTCTTCCCCATCATGGTCCGAAGTATAACAAGGCTCACAGTTGCAGCGCTCTCTGTAGAGGGTAGCGTTTTCATGTCCATGCTTTTGAGCGGGACCTTCTTAGGGTCGTCTGCATACACAATATTTGTTTGAAATACAGGTCCCCTGCCAACAGATGGCCAGAGAATCCTGTTGACTACGCCAGTGTAGCAGTAGAGGCGTTTAGCGTCCTCTTGAACCCTCAGGTACCACTCCAAACACCAGGTAAAAGTACTATTATTATTTATTAAATAATAATCACGTGCACAAAGCACCCTACACTCCACACTATTCATACAATAAACAAACCAATCACAAATACCAATCCTCCTCTCCCAGACACTTAGCCACCCTACCTCCCAGCTCAGCTCAGTGTCTGGGCTTTCCCAGAGTCCTTTTGTACTCCCTGACCCGGAGGTGTTTTTGCCCAACAGTGCACAAGTCCTTATTCCTTCCGGGTCAGGGTAAAAGTCCTTTTCTTCAACCTGGAAGTACGTCATTTCTCCTGTTCACGTGACCAGGATGTACTTCCAGGTTATAGGGCACATAAGGGTCCACGAGCCTCCCTGCAGCGACTCCCGGGAATCCCCAAGGTATCCAGCAGGGCTGTGTATAAAAACTACGAAGTCCATGAGGCCCTGCTGGACTTCGGGGCTGTCGGGAGAGCTCCTCCTGGAGGCCTGGGGTTGAGGGCCGGAAACTCTCACCGGCCATCCATTACACTATAGAGGTCACTTCTGTTAGTCTTCTCTGTTTCTGTTGTAAAGATATGGACAAGCCAATGAAGATAATCTAATACAGAGATTAATAATAAGTTATGTAAGTCTTTTACACACCTTGGTAATATAATTTTGGGCTCTTTAAGTCTGTTTTCAATTGAAGGGTCCTTTTGTTAATTCATTTTATGGTATGGTAAAGGTTCCACCTTTTCTTGTATATATAACATATATATTATATACTAGCAAAATACCCGCGCTTCGCAGCGGAGAAGTAGTGTGTTAAAGAAAAAGAAAAGGAAATATTTTAAAAATAAGGTAACATGATTGTCAATGTAATTGTGTTGTCATTGTTATGAGTGTTGCTGTCTTTTATATATATAATATACACACACACATAAACATATATATACATATACATATATATATATACACATATCAACATATATATACACACATACATACACACACACACATATATACATATACACATACATACATACACATACATATATATATTTTTATATATATATATATATACACACACACACAGACACATATATATATATACAGTAATCCCTCCTCCATCGCTGGGGTTGCGTTCCAGAGCCACCCGTGAAATAAGAAAATCCGCGAAGTAGAAACCATATATTCATATGGTTATTTTTATATATTTTAAGCCCTTATAAACTCTCCCACACTATTACAAACATTTCACGCACAATTATACAGCATAAACCCTTTGTATTCTCTTAGATATTAGGTAAGATTCGTTGAAATTATGTATGTAAACACAATTTACATACAATAAAACCTAAATATTATTTTAAAGATATCAAGCGTCTCCGATATCACATATGTTACAGCCATTACAACAGACAGGCCACCAGCAATAAATACGTACAACGCAAGAAAAATTGTATACAGTAAAATGTGTGTACAGTGACACTAAACTATGTACATGTAATAAGTACTGTACGTAAATAATTAATTATGGTTACTCACCAACAATGACATGACGACTTGTCCGATAACGATGAGTTTAATTTTACTGCACAACAAAGGAGAGCGTTACAGCTCTTCTAAAGGAGCCTCTTCAGGCGACTGTTTAGCACCGCCGTTGTTCTTCTTCCATCACTCTTCAATCCAAATCCCTAGAGCAGATTCCATCCAGACTACTGCCTTATCACGTCCACTTGCAACTCATTTTGTGCCCTGGTTAAAAGACACTGCGGCCGTAGATCTTATATGCTTTTCCTCCTTTTTAAATAAAAAGAATCGTGGACTCTTCGTGTAGCTGTTTCCTTCCTTCAACATATCCAAAACTTTTACCTTTTCTGCAATCATTTGCATCTTCTGTTGGCGCTTGTGCACGTTAATATTGAATGAGTGAGATTAGACTTCCTGGTTAATGCAACACTCCGTCGCTGAACCAATCAGCAGCACACAGGAACTTAACCGTGTGCTCTGATTGGGTAGCTTCTCAGCCATCCGCCAATAGCGTCCCTTGTTTCAATTCAAATGCGTCCCTTGTTTCAATTCAAATGGGCAAATCAACTGAGGAAGCACACGTACTGTAGACCGCAGACATCCGCGAAGCAGTGAAAAATCCGCGATATATATTCACATATGCTTACATTTAAAATCCGCGATGGAGTGAAGCCGCGAAAGACGAAGCGCGATATAGCGCGGGATCACTGTACATATATATATACATATCTACATATATATATACAGTAAATATCTAGACATACATACATACATTGACACATATATATATATATATATATATATATATATATATATATATACATATCTACATATACATGTATATATATATGTAATTGTGTTGTCATTGTTATGAGTGTTGCTGTCATATATATATATATATATAATATACAGACACACACACACACATAAACATATATATACATATACATATATCTACATATACACATATATACATATATATATATATATATATATATATACATATACACATCCATATATATATACATATTATATACACATATCAACATATATATACACATACATATACAGACATACATACACACACGGATATACATATATACATATACACATACATACATACACATACATATATATATATATACACACATACATACATCCACATACATATATATATATATACACACATACATACATCCACATATATATATATATATTTATTTACATATCTACATATATATACACACATATATATATATATACATATCTACATATATATATATATACACATATATATACATATCTACATACATCTAGACATACATATATACATACATACATTGACATATATATATATATATATATATATATATATATATATATATATATATATATATATATATATATACATATCTACATATGTATATATATATATATCAAAATACCCGAGCTTCGCAGCGGCGAAGTACTGCTTTAAAATTTTTATTAAGAAGAAAAGTAAACCTTTTTAAACTGAGGGAAAATGAATCAATAATTATTTGTTAAGGATCTCTTTGTATACCACGTTGTCAGTTCGCCCCTCCGGTTGTAATATGACCAAGCTGTGTGCTGAGCTTACTGTTGAGCATGCAACGTACAATTGGCCATGTGAAAAGCAGTCCTGCCTCAAATCAATGCCAACCTTTTGTAGGGTCTGTCCCTGAGACTTATTGTCATTGCGAAGCAGAGCCTTAGTGGAAATTGGAGGCGTTTGAATTGAAATGGGAGATCAGAGGGTATAACGGGGATGCGAGGAATAAAAACTCTCTCCCCTGAGCCACCGCCAGTAAAAATAGTTGCCTCAATGAGGTTCTGTTGCAGACACGTGACCTGAAGTCTCGTGCCGTCACAAAGTTTCAATGGCTGTACGCAAATCCACAATCGGTTTCATATTGTTTTCGTACCTTATCAATTGTGTAATGTGTTTTTTGAACAGGTTTGATTCATCGAAGTGATCACTCCTGCTGCGTTCAGTCACTTCACATGAGCCGCTCTCTTGTGTGATGTTGCGATGTCCACGGGTTTATTTAATGTTAGCTAAGACCCGGCAGTTAAAAGTTTCTCGCTACAACAATTTTAACTCTGTTACAAAGTGATCCAAACTGTCATTTATACCTCGTATCTTCTCACTAAACTTGTATCTCGCAAATATGGCATTGCAAACGGCAGTGGGTCAGTTCACGTGCTTACGTGGGAGGCGTGATGACGCGATATATTTTGATATATATCAAAATACCCGCGCTTCGCAGCGGCGAAGTACTGCTTTAAAATTTTTATTAAGAAGAAAAGTAAACCTTTTTAAACTGAGGGAAAATGAATCAATAATTATTTGTTAAGGATCTCTTTGTATACCACGTTGTCAGTTCGCCCCTCCGGTTGTAATATGACCAAGCTGTGTGCTGAGCTTACTGTTGAGCATGAAATCTAACGTGGTTTGTGCCCTTCAGAATGAAAACAGTTTGCATTTACCTTTTTAATAAAAGGCGAGCTTTTAAGCCTGAGAAATCACCCCGTAAATGCACACGTTTAATTGCACATGTGTTAATATGTATGCTTACACAGTATTAAAAGACACTCAACAATTAACGTCATTTACCTTTGTTCCCACGTTTGATAAAAGGCGAGCTTTTAAGCCTGAGAAATCACCCCGTAAATGCACACGTTTAATTGCACGTGTTAATATGTATGCTTACACAGTATTAAAAGACACTCAACAATTAACGTCATTTACCTTCGTTCCCGCGTTTGACTCATGCTGTAAATCTCTTCCTTGTTTTCAGTTCACGTGATTACGTAGGAGGCGTGATGACGCGATACGTGACTCCGCCTCCTCCATTAGAGTATATAGACAAAAAACAGGTTCCAGTTATGACCATTACGCATAGAATTTCGAAATGAAACCTGCCTAACTTTTGTAAGTAAGCTCTAAGGAATGAGCCTGCCAAATTTCAGCCTTCTGCCTACGCGGGAAGTTGGAGAATTAGTGATGAGTGAGTGAGTGAGTGAGTGAGTGAGTGAGTGAGTGAGTGAGTGAGTGAGTGAGTGAGTGAGTGAGTGAGTGAGTGAGTCAGTCAGTCAGTCAGTCAGTCAGTCAGTCAGTCAGTCAGTCAGTCAGTGAGGGCTTTGCCTTTTATTAGTATAGATACAGTAAATCACCGTTCACTGGTGGGTTGGTTAATTGGAGATCAACTCAGTAATTGTCTTACTTGCTGCAGTGCAATTTTACTTCTTGGCTTTCTTTCTATACAAAATAAAGTTGAGCTTACGGTTACTAACTTGAGGAGTAGGTGCCTAGCCTGTATTATAGTAAAGTATTGAAGGCTCCTGGCCAGATGTCCTTTAGGGAGCCAGTGTTACCCTCTAAAGTAGCACAGGAGGAGACTCCAGATCAGGGAGGTAGATTTCGGTGGTCATGGTCAGAAATAATTGAAAAGGCAAGAATGCGCACTGTCTGGGGGCATCAACCTCAAAGTCTGAGGTTTCCAACTATTTTCAGGACCTAGAGGACCTGGATGGTAGTTCTGATATCTTTGAGGTAATAAGTACTGATGGGGAGCATGAACGCATCACCTCCAAACCAGACCCAGAAACAGACAAGCAGTGATAGTAGAGAAACGTACTTCTTTTGGGGATCGAGATGCACATTTGCTCCACAGACAGAGAGTCTTGTATGATGTGTTGCTTTCCCAGGTGTACATGTAGGAGACCTCACTGGAAGGGTGGATTGGCTCTTGACCACAGCAGAGGGTAGATCCTGTTGTCAGTGTCCATGTTGACAGGTTGTCAGTTCTGAAATCTAACTTTCAAGAGTTAGGTGTCAAGTCAAGGAGCAGAACAAATTAAGGTGGTCTTCTCTGAGGTTCTGCGTGTGCCATGTGCCAGTCCAGATAAGACTGGGGATATTAAAAGGCTTAAAACATTGCTGAAACCATGACATATAATGGATGGAAAACAGATAGGGTACCAATGTATTGGTATTCAAATAGGGAATTGGTGGGAGGTTGCACTTGTATTAGATTAAAAAGTACATTTTAAATCTATTGTAAGTATGAGTAGATTAAAAAAAGTATATTTAACACAAATAAAGTTGATATTTTGAACAATTTTGGTACAATTTAAATACATTTAGCACACAATTAGTTGCTCCAATGTAATACATTTGAAATATACTTATCATTAGTCCTGGCCCAAGTTTATTTTTCGTACTTTAGGTCACTAGTATTTAGTACACTTCAGTATACTTTTTCTTTTTTTTTTATATATTTTTATTTTATTAATTTTCATTGTAATCATTCCATACAAATAGATCAATTTATAACCCAACAAAATTGAAGACAAATCAAACCCCACCCCTGAGAAGGAGAGCTTAGCTAAAGGAAAATTGCTTAAGGCTTTTTAATAAGGCAACATTAAACAAAAGAAAGGGAGAAATAAATATCTATGTAAATAAGAGATTGAGAAGGGAATTAAATGCGGTAATAGTTATTTCTCTTATTCTAAAATAATATTGATTAAATCCTGCCAGGTTTTGAAAAAATTTTGTACAGATCCTCTAACTGAGAATTTGATTTTTTCCAATTTGAAATAATAAAATATAAAAATAAAATAGAAATAAATAAAATAATAAAATAAAAAATAAAATAATATAGAAATAAAATGAAATATAAAACATTGGTTTCCCACTGACTTATCAGAGGAGAATTAGGATTCTTCCAATTTAACAAAATAAGTCTGTGTGCCAAAAGTGTAGTTAATGCAATCACCGTTTGCTTGTCCTTCTCCAATTCATGTCCATCTGGAAGAACACAGAACACAGCTGTTAATGGGTTAGGAGGGATTGTGACCCCAAGGCTGTCTGAAAGGCACTTAAAAGGTTTTGTCCAAAATGATGTTAATTTGGTGCAGGCCCAAAACATGTGACCCAGTGAGGCAGGAGCTTGGTTGCAGCGTTCGCAGGTTGGATCTTGCCCTGGAAACATTTTGGACAGTTTTAAGCGAGACAGATAAGCTTGATATATAATTTTTATTTGAATGATTCTATGCTTTGCACATATAGAACTCGAGTGAATTCTCTGCTTTGCTACCTTCCACTCCTTTTCTGATATATTGATTAAGAGATCTTCTTCCCAATGTCCTCTTGGATCTTTGAAAGGTAGGGACTCTAATAAGATTTTATATAATGCAGAATAGTGTTTAATTCCTCAAAATTGAGTAGTATTTTTTCCACCATTGTGGAGGGTGCGAGGTGGGGGAAATCGGGCAATTTCTGTTTAACAAAATTTCTAATTTGAAGATAGTGAAAGAAATGTGTAGCTGGGAGGTTAAATTTTGAACGTAATTGTTCAAAAGATGTAAATATGTTGTCTATATAAAGTTCTCTGAGCATTTTAATTCCAAAACTTTTCCAGGTATTAAAAACTGGATATACTTGCGAAGGTTGAAAGAGGTGGTTCTCTTGCAGAGGTGCCACTGATAAAAGATTTTCCATCTTAAAATACTTTCTAATTTGGTTCCATATTCTGAGTGAGTAAAGCACAATTGGGTTATTAGTATATTTGTGATAACTTGCATTTATTGGAGAGCAGAGCAAGGAGTATAAAGAAGTACTACAGGATTTTATTTCTATTGCGGACCAGTCCTGTGTATGTTCATTTATTTGTGTCCAGGTTTTTATGGCTTGTATGTTTGCTGCCCAGTAATAAAACTGAAAATTAGGTAAAGCCATGCCACCTTCTGCCTGAGGTCTTTGTAGGGTCGCTCTTCGGATACGTGGGTGTTTTGAGTTCCAAATGAATGAGGTTATTGTTGAATCTAATTGCTTAAAAAACGATTTATTGATATATATTGGAATGTTTTGAAATAAAAAGAGAAGTTTAGGAAGGATATTCATCTTAACAGTGTTAATTCTTCCAGCTAGAGTGAGATGAAGGGTTGACCATCTATGCAAGTCTTGCTTAATTTTTTCCATACAGAGGGCAAAATTTTGTTGATAAAGAGCTTTATGTTTACTTGTGATATTTACCCCTAGGTATTTAAACTGATCTGCTATGGTAAAAGGTAGGGTGTCTAATCTAATATTATATGCTTGTGAATTCACTGGAAAGAGTATACTTTTATTCAGATTAATTCTAACACCAGATATCTTTTGAAATTCTGTTAGTGCTGTTAAAACAGCAGGGACAGTGTTTTCTGGGTCTGATATATATATAAGACCATATCATCTGCATATAGAGAAATTTTCTGTTCCAGTCCTTTTCTGACAATCCCCTTTATCTGATAAGAATTTCGGCAGTGAACCGCCAGTGGTTCAATAGCGATTGCAAACAACAGTGGCGACAAGGGACATCCTTGTCTGGTACGACGTTCTAGTTTAAAGTAGTCTGAGCAAATGTTATTCATACAAACTGAAGCTTCTGGGCTGGAATACAGTAGTTTGATCCATGCACTTAATATTCGGGCCAAACCCAAATTTCTCCAATGCAGTGAAAAGGTAGTTCCATTCAATCATATCAAATGCTTTTTCTGCGTCTAATGATAGTAATATCTCTGGGGTGTTTGATTTTGCTGGTGAATATATAACATTAAACAAGCGTCGGAGATTGGAAGATAGGTGTCGGCCTTTAATAAATCCAGTTTGATCCTGTGATATTACCGAGGGCAGCACTTCTCCATCCTTCTAGCTAGGATTTTTGAGAGTATCTTAACATCATTATTCAGGATTGAAATTGGTCTGTATGATGCACATTGTAACAAGTCCTTATTTTGTTTAGGAAAGACGGTGATTAATGCTTGTCGAAATGTTTGAGGTAGTATTTGGTTGTCTCTAGCTTCTGTAAATGTTGCCAATAAGAGGGGAGCTAGCTGAGTGGAGAATTTCTTATAAAATTCTATGGGGTAACCATCAGGGCCTGCTGATTTCCCGCTTTGTAGTGACTTTATAGCATCTAGTAATTCTGTTAGCGTTAGAGGTTTATCCAGTTCCTCAGCACTTAAAGCATCTATTTGTGGTATATGTGATGTATCCAGAAATGCATTAGATTGTGTATTGTCTTCTTTGGGCTTAGTAGAATATAAAGACTTATAATAATCTCTAAATGTGTGCATTATATTTTTATAGTCAATAATTTCTTCTCCATTCTTGTTGGTGATTACTGGTATTGCATTGCGAACTTCTTGTTTGTGAATTTGTTGAGCTAAAAGATTATTAGCTTTTTCTCCGTGTTCATAGTAATGATGTCTAGACTTATAAATAAGTTGTTCAGTTTCTTTAGTTGTTAAGATGTTAAGTTCTGTATGCAGGGCCTGCCTTTTCCTGTGGAGAGCTCCACTTGGACGCCTGGCTTGTTCTTCATCTATTCTAGTAATTTCATTTCTTAGCTCTGACACTTTCTTGGTTTCTAATTTATTTCTGTGGGAAAGATATAAAATAATCTGTCCTCTTAAGAAGGCCTTTAGAGTTTCCCAGAGTGTTCCTGCAGAAACCTCTGTGGACGTGTTTCTCTCTAGGAAGAAGCTGATTTGTTTGGATATAAATTCTGTATACTTTTTCACCTGGAGAAAGGCATCAGTCCAATAATAAGTAAAAATGATCAAGTCTTAAAAGCGATTAAAACAAGACTAGAATGAGAACTCACAAAATATAACATGCTTTTCAAAACAAATTCTCAAATTTATCTCCTTTTACCTCAGTTGTGTCTCATATCTCTTTTTTGTCTGAGCTATTTCTCCTAAGGAATTTTAGGAGAATTATCTGAGACAAAGTTGATTCTTAAATGAAACATAAATGAGAATCTCTTTTAAGTTTCATGAGCCTTAAACTTTGAGCAATAAGGCCAGGTGTAGAATTTCACCTAAGAGAAGAACAATAGTGTAATATCAAACAAACATGTTAACCTAATTTCTAACCAAAATGCCATTGTAGAATAAGTAATACATTGAAAATGGCTTAATTCTAATAGAAAGAATCAAATAAATGACTTGGAATTCTATATGTACTTGCACATAACTGATATAATAGAAATAATAGAAACCTGGCTAAATAAGAGAGAGATGAGAAGGAACATAGCATAGATGAGTACACAATACTCAGGAAAAACTGGAAATACCAAAAATTGGGGGATTTAACTTGTACATAAAACAGAATTTAGATGCAAGTCTTCTTCAATTAGATAGTGGACCACAGCTTAGTGGGAATATTTGGATTTAACAACACAGCATTAAGGATCGAGGCCTCAAAACAGGAATGTATTATAGACTCCCTAATGCAGACAATAGTTTAAATGCACATCTCTTTAATAATGTTTAACAGAAAAGCTTAGTGTGGGATATTACAGTCATTGGTTACTTTAATTACCCAAATATTAATTGGGCTAGCCTTAAAAATTCAGAAAAGCAAAATAGAGGTTTTAGACATAATCAGTGACTATTCTTTAACACATTATGCTAAAGCATCAACGAAAGGGAGGTCATCTATGTGGTATTATGTAATAATCAGGACAGAATTGAAGGGGTAAACATGATTGAACCAATTGGACCTAGTAACCATAATACAATAGATTTCACTGTGTTTCGGTATTGGATGTAGTACAATAAAGCAGTTAAAAATTACATTTTAGTATGGAAAATATGCAAACTTGAGCAGATGTGGCAAAGCCTAAGCAAGTTAAATTTGGATAATCTTTAAAGTGCAAACAGTTTAGGAGATATGGGTTAATTTTAAGTGTGTTACATATAACACAGGGCAAGTTTATCTCAAAATTTTGAAGCAGTAAGAAATTAAAGAAAACCCTGGTACCTGGCTTTTTCATACCAAATTAGCAGCGTCCCATTATATACTGGCATATATATATATATATATATATATATATATATATATATATATATATATATATATATATATATATATATATATATATATATACTGTAGCATAGAAATAGTAAAAGTCAAAGTGAAGGATTCCCAGTTAACTGTGGGAATTCAATCAATATCAGGGTTTCATAAAACTGTTTTAAAGGGAATTGGAACTATCTGTCGTCTCTGATACAGGTGAGAGGAACATAGGTTTATGCTTAAAGTAAAACACTTTCCTAAACTCACAAACAATAAATAAAAAGGTGTCATACAAAGCAGAGACGTTTGCAATGTAGTGCATCTCACATTATAGAACGGGTAGTAGAGATTGCAAAATACAGTGAATCTAATTTTTTTTCTATTTTGTCAAGCGAAAAGTTACTTGATTACAGTGGATTATTATTATTATTATTACTTACCACGCTTATTTTTATTTCACCTGTTTGTTGTCTGGTACAAATATTGTAATCGATAATTAACCCATTTCCTATTGCCCAAATGACTTGAAATGTTGCACACTTACTTCCGATGACAACACATGAATCAATAATCACTTTCACTAGTTGATCAATTAATCCATGTTAATTAAGAAATGAAATTTTCATATAAAGAATAGTTAAAGATTTCACCAATTGATGGTGCTAGTAACGGATAGAAATATTAAAGGAAGTGTTAAAATATTGATTACAAAATTATAGTAAAACAAATTCAAGAATAAAAAATTGAAAATAATATATATATATATAAATACTTTTTAAAAACCACGCTGATATTGTTATTAAGTTAATTAACATATTTTTTACTTTTAGTACACTTTTTAACTTAATATAAGCGTGGTTTTTAAAAAGTATTTTTTATATATATATTATTATGTCTTCACTGCTGTGTAATCGTCAGCCTTCGGCATGCGCACTGTTGAGGTCTCTCAACTTTCTTGTCCTGCAGGATTACTACATCGGCACGTACAAAGGGATCCATTATTTAAACGGTTTTCCTCTTCGACAATGCTCGCCTTCTACTTTCTCTTGTGTTTTTGTGAACATTCCTCTCTCGCAGGTGAGTTTAAAAGTGATCGTCGGCCCTTTAATGACGTGCATTTCCCGTTTCACGTAACTCTATGAAGACTTTTTGAAACTTGTCAGGAATTTATGACTTGATGCTTGTTTTTATTGTTGTTTTTTGTGGTTCTTTTGGTGTCATGGGAATATCGAACATGTTATCGACATTTCTTTGTTAAACTGGCGCATTTTAAGTGCTTGCGGCACTGAAATTTACATTTCTACTAGAAGGTTGTGATTAGTAAAAAGGCGAATCCCCATTATTACTACTGTACATCGAAGTCATAAGCCGGTTCGTCCTCCGAAAGGGGAAAACGCATTCAGAAACTGAGAGATGACTACGCAACCTGGTAAAAACAAATGTAATGTCAGTAGTAAAGGCAAAGCTTTCGTTAGAGGCCGTTGAGAACAGTATTAGAAATAATGAAAAAGTGTTTAGAACAAATAATCTTCGCATGTACATGTGGTGTTTGTTTTTATTGTAATAACATTGTTTTGCATGTACTGGTTAATCCCTGACGCTATGTATTTATGAAGGAGCGAATGTGC
This sequence comes from Erpetoichthys calabaricus, assembly GCF_900747795.2. Taxonomy (NCBI): domain Eukaryota; kingdom Metazoa; phylum Chordata; class Cladistia; order Polypteriformes; family Polypteridae; genus Erpetoichthys; species Erpetoichthys calabaricus. The sequence continues at coordinate 43,697,475 of NC_041407.2, forward strand.
AATGTTTAGCTTAATGGTCTGAAATACATAACAGAAGATAAAAAGGAGTTTAGCCAATTCATATAATAAATGAGCTGATAATTAATACACAACACGAGCATTAAAAACACATTTAGTAGAACCTTAGATTGTGAACTGCTTAGAATGAAAGGATATTGACCCAGGACATTTGGCAGTGGTAAAGCTGCTGGGTCACGGTTCAGACATACAGTACTCGCATTGTTAGGTCCTCCGATTTCTTCAGAAAGAGTCGGGAGTGGGAGTGGTTGTGTGCGGTAGAGAGTGTTTATCCCGGACTGCTTCTGAAACCACTAGGAGCGGCTCCATTTTAATTCATACTGGAAATGATCTGCTAAAACTTGATTTACTTTTAGCTGCCATAATAATATTGGAAATCATGGAAAATACAGAATATAACATCAAAATAAATGAAGCCTTAAGCTAAGGAATTTTTGAGAAAAGGCTTAAAAATATATTAATGAAGTTCATTGGGTGTTTTGCTGGCAGTTTTCAAAGGCTCTTTATATAGTGTACAAGTTGTTCATGTGCTCAAGAATGATGTTTACTTGGACTAACACTTCTGGGTCACAGAAAACTGGTGTCTGTCTTGGTAGCATTGGGTGGAAGGCAGAAATGAAACCACCAGTTCATTACAGTACTCACTCTCTTACAGTTGCCCCTTTTAAAGTTGCCAGTTAACCCCCAATGAACTTATAACCTGCACACATTTTTTGTGGATAGAAAACTCCTAGGGATATAAGGACAATATGCTAACTCCATACAGGAAGTGTCTGAATCTGTGAGACAGCAGCACTAACCACTCCACCGCCTTTAGAATTGTTAGTAATAAACAAGGAAATTACAGGATGATATAACGTTGAGACATTCATTTAAAGCAATTAAGCAATTAATTGTTAGTGTTAATGCAATTGAAAAAATATGAATCTGGTCTTATTAGTGGCACTGAGGTAGCACTGCTGTCTTGCAACAAGGAGACTGGGGGTTCAAGACTTGGGTGTGCCCTACATGGAGTTTGCATGTTCTCCTTGACTGTGCATGGGTTTCCTGCCATAGTCCAAAGATGCACTTTTTAAAAGTTGGTTTGGAGGAGCTAGTTGTCTATGAGGGCTACATCTGCAGGAGATGCCAGCTGATCCAGCATCTCGAGCTCAGGGTCGCTGAGTGGAATAGGAGTTGGCTGGCCTGCAAAGAAAGAGGTAGTGATAGATGGGGACACAATCAAAGGGGATCGATTGAAGCACAGGTGTGCTCCAGAGAGACAGAGTCTCGCACGGTGTGTTGCCTTCTGGGTGCACAGGTAGGGGACTTCCCTGGAAGGGTGGGTAGGCTCTTGGCCAGAGCAGGGGATGATCCAGTTGTCTTTGTCCATGTTGGAACAAATGACATACATAAGGGTAGTCTGTCAGTTCTGCAATCCAAATTCAAAGAGTTAGATGCCAAGCTGAGGAGCAAAACTGACAAGGTAGTCTTCTCCTAAGTTCTGCCTGTGCCTGGAAAATATTAGGAGTGTATTATAGACCACCCAATTCAGACAGTAATTTCAACACACATCTTTTTAGTAATATTAAAAAGGCAAGTTTACAGGGAGATATTATAGTCATGGGGGACTTTAATTATCCAAATGTTAACTGGGATAACCTTGCAGTTGGAAGAGCACATGAACAGGAGTTTTTAAAAGTAATCAGTGACTGTTTTTTAACACATTATGTTAAAGCACCAACAAGAGGTGAAGGTTGTCTGGATTTAGTATTTTGTAATAATCAGGATAGAATTGAGGATGTAGAGGTTATTGAACCACTGGGGTCAAGTGACCATAATTTAATATAATTCTCAGTATTTTGTAAGAATTCAGATGCAAAGACTAAAATTGTTAAGTTGAACTTTGGTAGGGCAAATTTTGACCAGATGCAACAAAGTCTAAGTAGGATACACTGGGATAAGCTTTTACGTGTGGAGACAGTCAAGGAGCAGTGGAACAGGTTTAAAAATGTTTTACATGTAATGCAGGACAGATACATACCTAAAATTGGAATTAATAGGAAAATTTTAAAAATTCCACAGTGGATTAATAAAGATTTAAAAAAGAAGCTGCAAAGGAACTGCTTTATAAGGCATATAAGACTAATGACTGCAAAGTGAATTGTAGAGCATATGAGAACATGAGGGCAACCATTAAGAAGGATATCAGGGAGGCTAAAAGAAAGTTGGAGAGGAACATAGCAGATAAGGTTGAAAGAAGACCCTAAGAGATTCTTTCAGTATTTTAGTAGTAAAAGAACAGTCAAGGAGGAGGTCAAGTGCATCAGAAATAGTAAAGGGCAGAAATAGTAAAGGGGAATTAAAAGATACAGACAATGAAATAGCGGATACCCTAAACTTACATTTTTCTCAGGTCTTCACAAGTGAGGAAGTGAATAACCTCCCAGAGGTAAACGGGACTACTAAGCAGGTACTGAGGGATTTGGAAATTGTAGAGGGAGAAGTGCTGCTCAGATTAAATAGGCTGAAATCAAACAAATCACCAGGACCAGATAATATTTACCCTCGAGTTCTTAAGGAGGCTGGAGAGTACATATATAAACCCTTGACACATATTTTTAGAAAGTCACTGCAAACTGGAGAGATTCCAAAGGACTGGAAAATGGCAAATATCATCCCATTATATAAAAAGGGTGACAGGGCAGATCTAAGCATCTATAGGCCAGTAAGCTTAACATGCATCACAGGAAAATTAATGGAAGGAATTATTAAGGATAAGATTGACCAACACCTGGCATTTGAATACACAATGGGAGGTCGGAATATCGAGAGTACACCTTATGAGAAGGATTTACAAGTCATAGTGGTCTCTATGCTACCAAATTCCAGACAGTGTTCAGAAGCCATTAAGAAGACAAACAGAATGTTAGGTTATATAGCACGATGTGTGGAGTACAAGTCCAAGGAGGTTATGGTCAACCTTCATAATGCACTGGTGAGTAATGTGTGCAGTTTTGCTCTCCAGGCTACAAAAAGGACATAGCAGCACTAAAAAGGGTCCAGAGAAGAGCGACTAGGCTGATTCCAGGGCTACAGGGGTTGAATTATGAGGAAAGATTAAAAGAGCTGAGCCTGTACAGTTTAAACAAATGAAGATTAAGAGGTGACCGGAGGCGTGACCATGGGGGGAACTAGGGTGGGCACTGCCCCCCCAGAGACAAGCCATGCCCACCCTGCAAAATGCTCTGCCTGTCCAATGAAAACTCTGGAGAAGAATAACATATGATTTTCAAAACTGAGTTGCTTTCCAATCAGCTCGTTTGAATTTGAGGCGTATTCGTCAGTGTCTCCTCCAGTAGACAGGCACCGTGCTGCTCACAGTTCACTTCGCCGCACATTTTGCAGCACGTTTTGAACCTGTTGACAGCATTCTTTAATTAAAACAGCGTATACATTCCATTCTTCTTTTATTTTCTGGTTGGTAACACCAAAGGCTATCCATAGGTGGCTTATTAAAAAGCATACATCTTCGACCTCTGTCTCTCCGCAAGCTGCTGGCTCCACAGTTGAGCCCAGCACCGCTGCTACCAACACGGAGCACAGCGCATCCACGTCGGGAACTGAAACTCCAAAAGATGTAGATAAGCCTACACAATCCTCCAGCTCTGCGCCCGTGTCGGGTACTCCAAACCTCTTCCTTCAACAAAATATACAGTCCGGTCTGCCTGACTTAAATATGGATTGCCCAATCCCAGCCCATTTTAATTAATTATCCCAAGCGCGCATTTGGAAAGACACTCAGATGTTTTAGTGCAAGCTGGTATCAGTCTCGACCATAGCTTGAATATTCTGTTGTCCGTGATGCCAGCTTTTACTTTGCCTGCCGCAAATTAAGTGTTTCCAATTCGGACTGCGAGGACATATTCACCAAACATGGCTACACTAATTGGAAAAAAGCTCTAGAAAAAGATGGTGTTGGCTTCCACAAACATGCGTCTAGTATCCCGCACGTCAGAGCCATGTCTGCATGGCAAGAGTATCGGCGCCGAGCAGAGACGGGTGAAAGCATAGTTCAACTACTGGGTCCAACCCAGATAGAAAAGAATAGATATTATAAGCATTGGGGAGGCTGTTCAGTTCCTTGCAGTCAATGAACTGGCTCTGCGTGGTCACAATCACGAAGGTGGGGAGGACGGACTTTTCCTTAAGTTCTTTGATTACACAATCAAAAAAGATGCCAAAATACATCCCAGACAACGCAAAATACACATCCAATGTAATTGCCAAAATGGTGGTAAAAGATATCAAGACCAAATATGAAAAAGCTGACTCTCCTGGACTTTGCATTAAAAGTGATGGTACCAGGGATCGCTGTAACATTGAGAATTTGTCTGTAGTGATTGGATTTGTCCAGAACTCCATTCCTGAAGAACACCTGATTGGCTCTCATATGTTGTATTCATTTGACTTTATTGATATTTACCTTGTAGATGTAGCTCTATATTTGTTCACAAAAAATAATAATACAAGTTTCATTGCCTCTGTTAATTTTATTGAACAATATGTTATGATTTATGCCACAATTTATGCTTTTATATGTTATATAAAACTATGTTGTTATCATTATTTGACCCCCCTACAAAAATGGGGATGGATGGATGGATGGTTGGAAGGATATTTTTTGCCCCCCCCAGACAAGCCAAATGCCCACCCACACATGATGTTCTGGTCACACATCTGGAGGTGACATGATTGAAGTGTTAAAATTATGAAGGGAATTAGTACAGTAGATCGAGACTGTTATTTTAAAATTACTTCATCAAGAACAGGTGGACACAATTGGAAACTTGTTAAGGATAAATTTTGAACAAACTTTAGGAAGTTTTTCTTTACACAAAAAACGATAGACACTTGGAATAAGCTACCAAGTAGTGTGGTAGACAGTAAGACTTATGGGACTTTCAAAACTCGACTTGATGTTTTTTGGAAGAAATAAGTGGATAGGACTGGTGAGCTTTGTTGGGCTGAATGGCCTGTTCTTGTCTAGATTGTTCTAATATGCTCTGTTCTAATATAATCTATCCAGGTATTCTTCCTGCCTTGTGCTGGGATAGGCTTCTGCAACCCTACCCTGGAAATGCAAGTTTAGAAAATGGATGTTTCTGGTGTGCTATATTCTTATTAGTGTCCATCTTTTAATTTGAATATTTTGGATGTAGTGTTTTTTGACACAGAATTCACTTATTCAAATATAAGTGTGGAGGAGCCTAGAATATAGCCTTTCAGCATTGATACTAAGCCAGAACCAACCATGGATGTGGCACCATCCCATTAAAGAGTCTTCTCACACACACAGTTACATTCACACCACCATTCACTCATACCAAAATGTATTTTTGTATCTAGCATGTGTTTTATTTAAAGTAAACGTTTTATTCTGAATAGCTCCAGAGTTTGTATACCTAAAGGTAGTTGTGAACTAAGGCAACACAGTATTACTGTTTCTGTTTGTTTTGTGACTTTTGTAAACATAATTCATTGTTTAACTTACATCTGATATCAAATACATTTTGGCAATTTTTTCAGTCTTGGACAACTCATACATCTAATTTCATCACTTCAGGAGACCAGGTCAGCACTGTAAGAATGTGTCCCAGTGTGTTAAGTGCACAGATTAAGGGATGTATGGTCGGAGTTCCAGCAGCACTATCAGATGAAGGCATAGTTATAGAGCTGGGGCTGTTCTCTGTTACAAAAGTCATGGCTCAGCAGTTTCTTTCAAACATCTGTGCACTGTGCAATAAAATGGATTAATTGAATTACTTGTAAACCTTAGAACTAATCACTCTCTTGCGTCAGTGTTTTTTGTTTTACACAGACTTGACTGAATAATTTAGTCTGTGTGTCAGTCTCTTCTTAGGGCCTATCAAAGTTATGATCTCTACAACAAATGTGAAAGTGGTGATTTGTGCTTCTTTACTAAATACTCATGGTGTTAGGAAGAAACTGCCTGTTTTATCTGCTAAGAGCATTTTCATATGTCATTCTTTGTGTGCTTTGTGCCTCCCTACAGTCAAATACCATTACTGCTTATGTGCTGTTAGAGAGGGACATACTCTGTACCACTGCTGCAGCATTATCTTGGATGCTTATAAATGCCATCCCATGGACCCCATTGGGCAACTCTGACCATGCCATTATATTTCTTGTTCCCTTACAGTCAAATTAACATGAGCTAAACCAAAGGTAAAAATATTGCACTAGTGGACTACTAGTGGACTAGTGACTCTACTCACTGGGAGGGTGTGCTGCATTAAATGAGTATATACAGTATGTACATAATTACTTCTTACATTAGTTTTAGTCAGGAAAACTGTATTCCCAAAACATAGTTTTAGTCAGGAAAACTGTATTACCAAAACATCAAATACAGTAATGACAAACCAAACTTCTCTAGAGAGCTGTAAAAATTATGGACAGTTTAAAAGAAAGCCTGTGAATGTGAAGATAAGGCTATTTAGAAGAAAACAAAGTATCATCTAGACAAGGCACTTAAGGATGTTAGAAGCAGATACTGTATACTGTAAGATTAACATTTTCCACCAATGATTGCTTAAATGTCTGGAATGCTCTACAAATGATCACTGGTTACAAACGCACAACCCTCAAAGAAGCTCAACAGTGCATGATTTTACTTCCATTATCTTAAAAAGGCCAGTCTATTCCAGTCTTTCCTGTTATGGTTTTCTAGACCAGACATTGAAAGAATCATCACTTTTTTCATAGCTGCCTGGCATGAAAATATATAAGGAACAGTTTTAGCAGTGAAGCCCACACATCCTGTTCCCCAGCCACACTTGCCAACTCATACTGTGGGTTCCCAAGGTGCTATTAGGCCATCTAAGAGACGTAATTCTCCCAGCAAGCCCTGGGTCTTCTCCAGGGTCATCTTCCAGCTGGATGTGCCTGTAAAACATCCACAGGGAGGTGTCCAGGATGCATCCGTGCCTGATCCACCTCAGTTGGCTTCTGTTGATGGGGAGGAACAGCAGCTCTTCTCCGTGTCTCTCCCAAAAGTCTGTGCTTCTTACACTATCTATAAGAGTGAGCCCAGCCACCTTGTGAAGAAAGCTCATTTCATCCACTTGTATTTGTGATCTCATTCTTATAGTCCTTATTCAAAGCACATAACTATAGGCGAGGAAAGTGACATAGATTCACTGGTAAATTTGGAGCTTCATCTTCTGGCTCAGCTACTTCTTCATCACTACAAATTTTTATAGCAACCACGTAACTGCACTTACTGCACCCTATCTGTCTCTCGATCTCACCATCCCTTTTCCCCTCACTCGTGAACAAGTCCACCTTTTTATTGAGAACCATGGCATCAGATTTGCTGTTGTTTTGCTGAGTATTTGGACACAGCTCTCACTGTGATTATACAGGGACCAAATAGTTCTTGTTAGGGGCCCCAGAACGTAATACACTACTAGCACCTTCCAGAAAATCTGTCAAGGAACATGGTGTGGTATAGTGGGTCCACAGCTCATGTCAAAAGGGCCAGTATTAAATAAATTATTGACGCACTCGCGGCTTAGAGAGGGGGCGTGGTAAGTGTGGCGGATCGGTTCCCGGGGTGATTCGTTGATGCGGGCGATTCTCACTTAAGTGCACAGGTGAGGAGTTGTCCGCATCCGTAATTGTTCCCGGGAGCTGCTGATTGCCACAGCTGATCCACGTCCCCGTAATATATAGTAGCGCGAGGCAGCTAGTGTGGAGGATGAAGAAGAAAAGTAAAAGAAAGAAACAGAGGTTGCAGGAAGCAGTGAGGAGAAAACTGGAGTGTGTGAGAGAGAGCGAGCAAGCGCTCATATGCAGCTGGACAGTGAGCCCTAGCGGGATGTTTGGCCAACACCTAGGGCAGTTGGTAGTGGTCACTCCCGCTGAGCATTGTGAGAAGCGGGAGTGACCAGCAGAAGGATGGCTCGCCGTGGAAGACAGCGGGAGTTGGAAGGCTTGGGTGATGGATACCCTGGAGGGAGCGTAACCGAAGCCAGAGATTGGGAAGCCTCCAGACCAGTCGAGTGGACAGAAGGTCAGCTGTAGTTAGGGCGACTCCCCTGTTGAGAAGCCTGATAGGAGAAGCAGGGGACCGGTAGGTAAAAGAAGGCACCTGGCTTTGTTTTTAAAGAGACTGCTTCCAGCCATTGTTTTAACCTTGTTGTTTTTTTAAAGAGTTTTTCTAATGGATTTTAACCTCCACTTTTCACCTCTGTTTTTATGGGATTATTTATTTATGGATATATGAAGCACTGCACTATTTATTTGAACACTTTGTTTTTGTTTTGTTGGTTTTAAAATAAAAGCACTTGGCACTTCTACACCATCCCCTTGTTTCATTGTTATGCCTCACTGCCAAGCTCATCGGTGACATTACCGACGGTCTTGGGTTCAAGGGCTCCCAAACGCAAGATGGGAGCATGGAGTGGACCCGCATCGTCACACATAGTCATACTCCTTTTCTAAGTCCACAAAGCACTTGTAAACCAAATGGGTGCACTCCCATGCTCCCTTTCAGGATCTTCATGAGGGTAAAAAGCTGTACCATTGTTCCATAGCCTAGATGGAATCCTCATTGCTCGTCTTGGATCTGATGTTCAATGACAGGACGGAGTACCGTGGCATTAGCTTTTCCAGGGAGTTTGAAGGGTGTGATCCCCCGATAGTTGGAGCACACCCTCTGGTCCCCTTTTCTAAAAATGGTGACCACTACTCCAGTCTGCCACTTGAGGGGTATATCTCCTGATGACCACGCAACATTGAAAAGGTGTGTCAGCCATGATAGCCCAACAGTCCTTAGAGCCTTCAGCATTTCTGGGTGTATTTTAATAAACCTTGGGGCCTTGCCACTGTAGAGTTGCTTAACTACCTCTGTGACCTCCCTCAGGAAAATGGGCTTTAATCTCCCATCACCTATCTGCTTCTGGTTCTGCCTTCGCCACAGAGGGTATGACCATCAAGTTCAGGAGTTACTCAAAGTGTTACTTCCATCACCAGAGTATATCCTCAGTCCAGAAGTTTGCCAGAATCACTTTGAGCCTAACCGAGAGTCGTTTTACGTGGTCCGTCCGAACTCCTTCCCTACTTGGGATTTTGCTTCCTTACCTCTGCTGCTTTGGGAATCTCTCATGGTAACCATACATGGAAGGCCTCTTTCTTTAGCCTAGGTCAGGGGTAGGCAACGTCAGTCCTGGAGAGCCGCAGTGGTTGCAGGTTTTTGTTCCAACCCAGTTTCTTAATGAGCAATCAATTATTGCTGATGAAACACTTATTGCTTAAGTGATAGTTTGATGCTTCATTTTAGTGGTCTCGCTTGTTAAGTCTCCCCGCCCTTAATTGCTTATTTCAATCTTAAACAGCTGCATTCAGTGTGTTAATGGCTCCTTATTTAGTAATAAGATGTAAAAGACAAAGCAGCCAGAAGTTCTCCATCTAGCAGCTAGATGGAGAACTTCTGGCTGCTTTGTCTTTTACATCTTATTACTAAATTATTTCTGTTGCTGGTGAGTGTGAGTTTGGTAGCATTACATTTATTCACCTACAGAATGTTTTATAAAGCAAGAAATGTGATGGTTTTTTAAGTTATTTTTTTTTGTTCAAGAGCAAAGCAATTGCCATGAAGAAAACCTTGTTAGATGTGATTTTTTTCCTTGTGTAAGAAGTTGTATACCTACACTAATTACATTGTAAATAATATAAATGTCTCACAATAGCTAAAACTTTAAATTGGAAAGACAGGGAAATAATTATGCATAATATTTGCAAGATGTGACAGATTGATGTCATGTGGCGAACAGATGTGTAGACTTGCATTGTTAAAAACCAATTACTGTAACAATTTCTGTTTTGAATTAGATTGCTACCTTAACCTGTTAAATTAATTTTTTATTCATTTTTGTCTGTTTCCAACTTCTTTGACAGACTATAACATCATCATTCTTTACCCAATATTTATTTTCTACCTCTCAAAGGTCAGGCATTTCTCTGTCTAAATTTTTACAGCTGGAGAAATAGTTATGCTGTGCACATACAGTGCATCCGGAAAATATTCACAGAGCATCACTTTTTCCACATTTTGTTATGTTACAGCCTTATTCCAAAATGGATTAAATTCATTTTTTTCCCTCAGAATTCTACACACAACACCCCATAATGACAACGTGAAAAAAGTTTACTTGAAGTTTTTTGCAAATTTATTAAAAATAAAAAAACTGAGAAATCACATGTACATAAGTATTCACAGCCTTTGCTCAATACTTTGTTGATGCACCTTTGGCAGCAATTACAGCCTCAAGTCTTTTTGAATATGATGCCACAAGCTTGGCACACCTATCCTTGGCCAGTTTCACCCATTCCTCTTTACAGCACCTCTCAAGCTCCATCAGGTTGGATGGGAAGCGTCGGTGCACAGCCATTTTAAGATCTCTCCAGAGATGTTCAATCGGATTCAAATCTGGGCTCTGGCTGTGCCACTCAAGGACATTCACAGAGTTGTCCTGAAGCCACTCCTTTGATATCTTGGCTGTGTGCTTAGGGTCGTTGTCATGCTGAAAGATGAATCGTCGCCCCAGTCTGAGGTCAAAAGCACTCTGGAGCAGGTTTTCATCCAAGATGTCTCTGTACATTGCTGCAGTCATCTTTCCCTTTATCCTGACTAGTCTCCCAGTCCCTGCCGCTGAAAAACATCCCCACAGCATGATGCTGCCACCACCATGCTTCACTGTAGGGATGGCATTGGCCTGGTGATGAGCGGTCCCTGGTTTCCTCCAAACGTGATGCCTGGCATTCACACCAAAGAGTTCAATCTTTGTCTCATCAGACCAGAGAATTTTCTTTCTCATGGTCTGAGAGTCCTTCAGGTGCCTTTTGGCAAACTCCAGGCGGGCTGCCATGTGCCTTTTACTAAGGAGTGGCTTCCGTCTGGCCACTCTACCATATAGGCCTGATTGGTGGATTGCTACAGAGATGGTTGTCCTTCTGGAAGGTTCTCCTCTCTCCACAGAGGACCTGTGGAGCTCTGACAGAGTGACCATCAGGTTCTTGGTCACCTCCCTGACTAAGGCCCTTCTCCCCCGATCGCTCAGTTTAGATGGCCGGCCAGCTCTAGGAAGAGTCCTGGTGGTTTCAAATTTCTTCCACTTACGGATGATGGAGGCCACTGTGGTCATTGGGACCTTCAAAGCAGCAGAAATTTTTCTGTAACCTTCCCCAGATTTGTGCCTCGAGACAATCCTGTCTTGGAGGTCTATAGACAATTCCTTTGACTTCATGCTTGGTTTGTGCTCTGACATGAACTGTCAACTGTGGGACCTTATATAGACAGGTGTGTGCCTTTCCAAATCATGTCCAATCAACTGAATTTACCACAGGTGGACTCCAATGAAGCTGCAGAAATATTTCAAGGATGATCAGGGGAAACAGGATGCACCTGAGCTCAATTTTGAGCTTCATGGCAAAGGCTGTGAATACTTATGTACATGTGCTTTCTCAGTTTTTTTATTTTTAATAAATTTGCAAAAACCTCAAGTAAACTTTTTTCATGTTGTCATTATGGGGTGTTGTGTGTAGAATTCTGAGGAAAAAAATGAATTTAATCCATTTTGGAAAATGGCTGTAACATAAGAAAATGTGGAAAAAGTGATGTGCTGTGAATACTTTCTGAATGCACTGTATATTACAGAAGAAGTAAGTTGCAAAGTTCAAAAATATGTTTACCAAAAAATCAATTTTGAATTTTATTCTTATTTCATAGGTAATGAAATAAGTATCTAAACACTATAAACGCATCAGTGAATGTGTCAGGAAGAACCCAAAGAAATTTTTATTAAATATCTATAAGTAATATGTCTATTTTTGGTGTTTTGAAGCAGTAAAAAAATCAGGATTCATATTCATTATTGAAAACCCATGGTCTATGTATCATTTTAAAGGGCAGATCTTATTCTGCCAGAATATACTGTATATAGTTGGTAAAGAAATTATACTGTGTATCCCAACTTCAACAGCAATAGCTACAAGATTCAAAATGTCTTTACAAAAATAAATTTGAAATATAGAAAGTGTAATGTGGTGTCATTTGAAAATTAAAACACCCCTCTCATTTATTACATAATAGTCTGTTGGGGAAATTATACGCAATTGAATCAGAACGTTCAAGAAAGCTGGTCTGAGGTGTTGCTGTGAAGTAGCAATTCAGCCATTTTTTTAAAGGAAGAAAGATAAATGCTGCAACATGTTATGAAGTCATGCAATATAGCATTTTAAAGGCAAAACACTTTAATTATATCAATCATTAAATGAATGATTTTATACAGTTTTTAAAATTGTGGATTATCATTTGGACCCACCAGCAGGTCTCAAACAGTGGAGCTGAGTTTAACACTAGAATTACCAAAACCTACGAAAAAACTTGTAAATCCATCCCACCTTAAATCCCTTCGCACCTCTCTGTCAGCATCTTTTGTCTTGTAAATCTTCTCACAGTTCCTTTGTTTCAGCATGCAGTGTCATTTGTCCTGGTATCTACTTTGCTTGGCATTAATGGTCATTACTAGATTGTATTTAAGGAAACAGAAAAGTGAATTAATAGGAAGATAGCAAAAAAATGCATAATTATAAATGTGAATTTCACACTTCTGTACCTTTTTTGCATTCACAAAAAGAGAAGAAATAGAGTCCAGATAAACAGACTCCTTAACATTGTCTGCATTTACCCCCAACAAAAATAGCCAAAAAACTTATTTTTAAACAGCAAAAAATGTAATTACTTGTACACATAAACATGTATTTATGCTGATATTTTGATATTTACTGTAGCATACTACTGGAATGGCTGGTGTTCTCTGTTGTACTGATGCAGACTTAGAACAGGTCCTTTGTGTGATGTTTTGAGACAGTCACCAACACACAGCCTGATTTTGCAATCAGGACAATAGAAGCATGTTTCTTTGTACAATTTTCTTACGTTTTTATTGATTGTTGGTAGTATGTCAGTGCCTGATCTGCAAGAACAACACGCCCCTTATGTTATTGCAGGCTACCATAGTGAAAGACTAGGTGACTCCCACATTTCCCCAGACACAAACATTGATAGTTGCCGCATTGTGAATAGTCTTACAGGGGTAATGTCTTTCTTGTCCTTGCACTTAATCACTGTTTTTTTACCTTTTTGTTACACAATTACTATTGTACCATGGTAGAGCTACCAGGCATATCACAGCAGTTTAGTCATACAGCGCCATATCATTCATCACTTTCACGTTCTGTGTCAACATCTGATAACCAATTCACATCATCATCATTATCTCTCGATTCGAACAATAGTCCAGTTTAAGTTTATTCTTAAACTGCCTTTATGGCTTTTTGTTTGCAATTGTGCTTTTCTTTGGAAGCTCTGCCCACTAATGAATATTGCTGAGCTACGATAAAGACGCAGAACACATAAAAATATTCCATTTTTTTAACAGTATAATGTTAATTCATCCACTAGAATGGAAGCAGAATACTGTGTTGTGAGTTATTTGGGATTAAAACTGTAAAGCATATCATTAAACATCACCCTGAGCCTGACTCAGGTTTAACTGTAATTTTTTAGAAGTCTGAGTCACGCTCAGGGTTAATGCTAAGTAGGTTAAACAATGAGATTTACTAGATGTAAATTGAGTTTAAGCTTTAAACTGGTTGGGATGAAAACCTGCAGCATAGGGGATTCTCTCAGGATTGAACATGGAAACCACTGGTTTAATGTACCAGGGAAAGTACATTTCACAAATCATAAAATGCATTTTTCTTTTAATTAATTACATACATAGGCATACACCATATTCTGAACTTCTATCTTTCAAATATAAAAAGCAATTTCTGTGGCTCTGTGTACACAGGTTTGCTCATTAATTTATGTGTAACTATTACTATGAAGTATGAGTATTGGTAGTAACACACCCATTTACTCACTTGTGTTGCACCTCAATTTTGTAGAGGTTGCATTGGGATGCAAGTTAGGTGGATTGGCGATTCTAAATTGGCCCTAGTGTGTGGTGCTTGGTGTGTGGGTGTGTTTGTGTGTGTCCTGCGGTTGGTTGGCACCCTGCCTGGGATTGGTTCCTGCCTTGTGCCCTGTGTTGGCTGGGATTGGCTACAGCAGACCCCCGTGACCCTGTGTTCGGATTCAGCGGGTTGGAAAATGGATGGATGGATGCATTGGGGTGCAGTTTCTACAGCAGCTGCAGTAAACATATAAGGAACATCCAAACATCTATCCATTATCCAACCCGCTATATCCTAACTACAGGGTCACGGGGTCTGCTGGAGCCAACATATGAGGAACATTCATGTCTTAATACCAAATAAGTACACATTGCAAGCAAAAGCATTATGTGAATGTTTCCTTGAAGAATACATATGTCTTAATTGCAAGTGTTTATTTTGTCATGCAGCCCACCCAATGAAATCCAGTCTGAGAACTTAAGATCTGCATCTTTGCTCTGTTTAGTAGATTTGGACTCACAGTGATTACACAGTGCATTCTAACACTCCTTAAATGGGTGTATCAAAGTCAGGATGAGAATTGGCACTGAGAAATGTAAGCTATCGTTGCAATTGGTGAGGAGGGGGCATCTTGCTCTTTGCAGGTTGGGAGAAGTAAAGTGACACAATTTTGGCACTTTAAGCATCACAAGTGAGAATAGAGGTAATTGAGATTGACCAAAAAGTTGCTGCACCAGTGGCAAATTTGCAAAAGTTGTAAAGCAGGAACCACATTCTTTGATGAGGTTTGCCATTTACTGGTTAAGCTACAGCCTCATCCTTGTGTTTAGTAACATACTCTAGGTTGTAGTAGGAAGCATGATATGGCATGCTTAAGCAGTAGATGTACAATTCTTGCACAGTGTTACTGAGTTCATTCTCTTTGACAAGATGAGGAGCTGAACAATATAAAGTAGAACTACTGTTCCTTCAGACTGAGGGAGCTAGATAAGGTGGTTTGAGCATGTAATGAGAAAATACCCAGCGGTGTCGCACAGGAGGTATACCAGATACTTTCCACTGGAAGAAAACTAATGTGTAGACTAATATAAATGGTCTGGAGTCTTTTGGTAGGCATGTGATATCTAAGTTTTACCATCCCAATGAGGTATCATCTAGAAAACCAGATGGAGAGTGAAGTTGCATTCAGGAGATAATCTCTATTGCTTTATGCAATAGTTTTATTAGGTAAGTATGTATGGTGCCTATCTCAGCAGAAATACCTCTAAACTCAAATGTTGCCTCTGAGGCAAAAATAAGTAAAAAGAAGAATCTATTCCTTTAGGTGAGAGTTTTACTGGGTTGATAAGTATGTATGTCTAGTATCTCTGTATCAATCAGATACTACATACATTCTGTGGGCTAGTTTACTACTGTTTGGTGTGCATTATTGACATTGCATCTTTCTTTATGCATTAATATATTGTACGTATTCATAAAGAATAAGCTCTGTGCAAATGATTGCATTATATATGGACATGCAGCAAAGTGAATGCTGGCACAGAAAAATGCAAATCAACTTGGAATTGCTCACAGCAGTCAGCCAGTAGGTAGTAGTAGTCACACCACAACAATACATTTTCAAAGAAGTGATAGTGTTTCCAAAATAACACTTCCATTACTTTGGGTCCATGTCCCCTGCCCTACATACTAAAATGTATGACTGTAAAATCAGCACCTGTATGGGTGTGATGGGGCTTGACCGGTGATACAATAATTGGTACAGCTCAAGCAGAGTACCTGCTTAGTGGAAACAAGCTGGGTAGATTAACTTGTTTAACATTCCCTAGAAGGAATGGGAAGCAAAAGATCTCAATTCCAGCAGGAGGCTGTCCCTTTGGGGGGCACTGTAAATCTGTTGTAAATGAAGTTAAATCAAAGCTATGCACTTCCTGACACCCTTCTTGAATGCCTTTCTTTAGCTTTTCATGTTCTTTTAAAACATGTTTTACCAGGGTGACTGCCAGCTTTTATCAATGTATACATGGTGTTAATGTAGTAAAGATTTTTCTGTGTCTGAAGACATTTAAAATGGTGCTGAAAAAATTACAACCTTGTCTGCATATGAAGATTGTCAAAAAAGGTGCTTGTTTTGTGTGTGTGTGTGTTTATAACAGAGCATCTTGTTAGAAGTTAGATCAAGTAAGTAAGAAGAAATGTAATTAATGTAAGAAGTACAGATTAAGAAGTTAGATGTAAGAAGTTGGATTAATCAGTCAGTACGTTGTGTGTCTCCTTGGTTTTGGCTTAGAAATTACTCTACAGCAGTGCACATTTACTTAGCAAACCAATACACCCCCACGCTCTAAGCTTTCTAACATTCCTTCATTTACCTGTTTTTGTCTATCCCTGGGCTCTACAGAGATAGAACATTAAACAAATATTTCACATGATGTGAATTGGTGATGCGTCTGATCTTCTTCTGTTTAAATGGAAACATAATAAATGGTTTGCTGCGTTTTACTGAAATATGCTGCTGACTCTAAAATATGAAGATGGTTAATTGAATGACTCCCTGGATTTTGCCATCTGTTGTGAACGAGCTGCTCATTAGCGCAGGCGGGTTGGGCTTAGTGATATTTTTAAAACTACACAGATGCTTGTTAATAATGATTAATCAAACAGATTCGGACACCAAGAAAATTACCTATGTATGATCTAACAGTATTATTCAATTGAAAAGAAAGCCAAGCAAAAGCATTGCACCGTGGAATCAGTGTTACCTCTTTTTAATTATGTGTCAATATGCATTGCTCCCATTTAACCCATTTAAAACAATACCAAATTTAATAAGAAAAAAAAATTGAATATTTTGGATTGGTAGGTTCACCTCAAATTTGTATGTGTAAAAATTCAAAAAGGTGCATCGGAGTTTCATGCTGTTTAAAGAATGCACAATTTATAGAAATATAAAGAACTTTAAATGCTGTATTCTGAGTGTCACAAACACATTTGCACTGAATTATCATGTAAAGACACTTAAGTCCCTATTCTTCCCTTTGTATTAGGGGCCTGCTAAAATTCATAAGATCTTAAAGTGCTATTTTCATATGCTTAGCTATGTAAGTTACACAACAACAACAACAACATTTATTTATATAGCACATTTTCATACAAATAATGTAGCTCAAAGTGCTTTACATGATGAAGAAAAGAGAAAAAAAGACAAAGTAAGAATTAAAATAAGACAACACTAATTAACATAGAATAAGTAGTAAGGTCCAATGGCCAGGGAAGACAGAAAAAAAAAACTCCAGATGGCTGGAAAAAAAAAAAAATCTGCGGGGGGTACCAGACCATGAGACTGCCCAGCTTCCTCTGGTCATTCTACCTAACATAAATGAACAGTCCTCTTTGTATTTAGGGTTCTCATGGAAGGACTTGATGATGATGGTCATGTAGACTTCTGGCTTTTAATCCATCAATGTAGGAACATCATGATACTTTGATTAGGTGGTGGTGGTGCAGGTCGCCACCACAGAAAACCGGGAAAAGAAACAGATGAGAGAGTAGGGGTTAGTACAGATTTTAGAGCCACCATGAATAGTTATAATTAATTGAATATACAGAGCATCAGGATTAAACTAAATTGAAGTAATGAGAAAGCCATGTTAAAGTAATGTGTTTTTAGTTTTTTTTTTTTTTTTAAAGTGCTCCACTGTGTTAGCCTGGCGAATTCCTGTTGGCAAGCTATTCCAGATTTTAGGTGCATAACAGCAGGAGGCCGCCTCACCACTTCTTTTAAGTTTAGCTCTTGGAATTCTAAGCATATACTTATTTGAGGATCTAAGGTTATGATTTGGAATATAAGGTGTCAGACATTCCGATATATAAGATGGAGTGATATTATTTAAGGCTTTGTAAACCATAAGCAGTATTTTAAAGTCAATTCTGAATGACACAGGTAACCAATGCAGTGACATCAAAACTGGAGAAATGTGCTTGGATTTTCTTTTCCTAGTTAGGATTCTAGCAGCTGCACTCTGCACTAGTTGCAAACAATTTGTCTTTTTTGGGTAGTCCTGAGAGGAGTGCGTTACAGTAATCTTGTTGACTGAAAACAAAAGCGTGAACTAAGTTTTCAGCATCTTTCAGTGATATAAGAGGTCTAACTTTTGCTATGTTTCTTAAGTGAAAAAATGCTGTCCTAGTGATCTGATTAATATGTGAATTAAAATTCAGGTTACTATCAACAGTTACCCCTAAATTCTTTACCTCCGTCTTGACTTTTAATCCTAATGCATCAAGTATGTTTCTAATAACCTTATTATATCCATTATTGCCAATCACTAAAATTTCTGTTTTCTCTTTATTTAGCTTGAGAAAATTACTATTCATCCATTTAGAAACACAAGTAAGACATTATTATACCATATATCTACAGTTTTAATTATTATGTGCTGAATATCGTCAGACTTACTCTTACCCAGCTTCTGCATGTGTCATATCTTGAAGCTGTTAATAGACAGTCAAACATGTCTATTATGTTTAAAAATGTAAATATTTTTCAATTCTGTATGATTAAATTTGTTTCTAATCATCAGTAAGCTGACTGAAAATGTAATAAAAGCTGTCAAATTAACACAGATTACATTCATTACTAAAATTTGCATTCGATAATAAACGAGCATATCTTAAAATCATAAGTAGTGAGAAGTCAAGCAAAATGACACCTTTTATTGGCTAACTAAAAAGATTACAATATGCAAGCTTTCAAGGCAACTCAGGCCCCTTCTTCAGGCCCCCTCTTGCCAGAGCTTATTTCACTAAAGCTAAATGTAGTATCCTGCGGTGGGTTGGCACCCTGCCCGGGATTGGTTCCTGCCTTGTGCCCTGTGTTGGCTGGGATTGGCTCCAGCAGACCCCCGTGACCCTGTGTTCGGATTCAGCGGGTTGGAAAATGGATGGATGGATGGATAAATGTAGTATCTCAGTAGCCATATTTAGCCTTGAAATGAGTCTTGGGATAGCAACAGGCACTCTGGAATGTTTGATATTTCTGTAAAGTGGGTTCTGAAACTTGTACATGATTTTATATCAGAAAAGAATTTCTGATAACAGTCTAAAACTTAAGTGGACACAAATGTATAAATATTAAAGGTGAACTTGTTTCTTAGGTGTTTTTTGTAGCAGTATTTCAGAGCTAAGTGTACAATGGAAAAATAAAAAAAACTGAACAAACTTTCAGTAAGTTAAATATTTCAGTAGTCAGTTTCAGTCTGATAAAAATACAATGTTAGACAGTCTTTAGTTTAGATGTATTTCTAAATTGGAGAACGTAGGTGAGAGATGTCAAGGACAGCTCAGCATCAGGTTAACACCTAAGTTCTGACTGAATTTATCAAAACTAAAGCCGGGCAAAGCTGAGCATTTTTTTAAGCAGCTATTATCATTAGGTTGTGACAGGAAGAGGGCCAGAAGAATACATAATTGGTAATAAGGTATAAAAGTGGCATCATAAAGGGGATTCACTAAGGGAATATTCAAAGCAAAAAAAATCACTGCTCTCTGTGCTTATCTTAACAAGTCAGCACCTCAGTTTGTCTGGTGGAATGGCTTGTTTCCTATGCCCACTATCATTCCACATGAAGCACCTCCCTTTCTACTCCCCACTTCAGACACTGGTCTTTATAATTGCCAAAATTAAGCACTTGTCCAGCTCTTCTCCACACTCTGCACTCAAATGACATCAATCCCCACCATTAAATCACTTCTGGTCAAGCCCTGGAATCATTTTTGGCGTCAGAGACAGTCTTCTGCTTGTTCTGTTGACACCAGGTTACAACTTCCATTAACAGCTCTTTATGGTTCTGCACCCCCAGAGCCTTTTGGTAGCCTTCTAGAATCAACTATCCAGCCTATACTCTCTTGAGAAACAGAATGGTTCCATATGCTCTATGATAAGACAATTCCCTCTAGTGGTCACAAAGTATTGCCACATCTGATGGTAGATCATTGACCACATTCTGCTTCTTTTATATAGTCTGATCCTTGGGTATCTCTGTATTGGTGTTCTGCCATTGTAATGAGAGTTGGAAAAAATGTCACAAGGACAATGAGATGAGAGAGAGAAAAATGTCTGTCAAAAAGCTCAAGTCAAAACCAAAGGAAGCTACCAGTACCAAAATACTAGATCTCAATATGTTAAACAAAAATCAATATGTTAAACAAAAATCAAAGTTAAAAGACACACTATCTATCTATCTATCTATCTATCTATCTATCTATCTATCTATCTATCTATCTATCTATCTATCTATCTATCTATCTATCTATCTATCTATCTATCTATCTATCTATCTATCTATCTATCTATCTATCTATCTATCTATCTATCTATCTATCTACGTAATTTCCATATCGCGTGGTCATACGTAATTTCCGTTTCATACGTAATTTCCGTATCTCATAGTCATACGTCATTTTCGTTTCAAATGCGAAAAGAATTTTATATATATGGATGTGTCTTGTAGAGAAATGTTTATTGCCACTTAATATTCTCTATCTCTACACATAGAGAGATGTCTTTAAATCATGGGGAACAGCATTCAGGTTTAAGTATCTCTGTTCTACTTAATCTAGTCTCTTTGAGTTGTTTAGTTTTAGGAGATCTACATTGGGCTCAAAGAGAAAGCTTTTCTGAAAGTTAGCAAAGTAATTCCAATTCAGGTGCTGCATTGAACTTGAGCATTAAATTTTATTGCCAGCTTGCTAGGAATTTGTCTTGGTATTGCAGACACACATACAAAACAGCATAACACAAACAACAGTGCAATATATACAATATATGGTAGCATAACAACATTATATAAAACAGCATAAAACAATACTTTTGTGGCCTAACTCTTCTCTGAACATTTATTGTTAAGGATCAAGAGAATATTAAAATTAAATACTGATGTGATTTTTATAATTGGCTGGAAGGGTTATTTGAGATTCATCTAGATTAGATCTAGTATATTTTAATGACAATATGTCTGAACATTCACAACATATTTCATGTATCAAAATATTTTCTTATAATTTATAGTTAGATGATTTATAGAATGTGGGTTTCCTCCGGGCGCTCCGGTTTCCTCCCACAGTCCAAAGACTTGCAGGTTAGGTGGATTGGTGATTCTAAATTGACCCTAGTGTGTGCTTGGTGTGTGAGTGTGTTTGTGTGTGTCCTGCGGTGGGTTGGCACCCTGCCCAGGATTGGTTCCCTGCCTTGTGCCTTGTGTTGGCTGGGATTGGCTCCAGCAGACCCCCGTGACCCTGTGTTCGGATTCAGCGGGTTGGAAAATGGATGGATGGATGATTTATAGAATGAGAAATCAAATTACAAGTTTGTAGATCTATAATAATATTAAACTGGATTCAGTTTTAGTATTAAAGATTTGCTCATTTAAAGGATACAAAATCAGTCAGTCAGTCATTTTCCAACCCGCTATATCCTAACTACATGGTCACGGGGGTCTGCTGGAGCCAATCCCAGCCAACACAGGGTGCAAGGCAGGAACAAATCTCCAGGCAGGGCTCCAACCCACGGCAGGACACACGCAGACAGACACACCCACACACCAAGCACACACTAGGGACAATTTAGGATCACCAATGCACCTAACCTGCATGTCTTAGGACTAATCACTTAAGCTTAAATAAGCACTTTTACATCATTATTTAAATTTAGCTCAAGGTTGCTTACTTATCGTAATGTTCAAATTTTTGAGATAAAGCATAAACCCTGTCTGTATGTCTTCTTCAAACTTCTTGTTACCATAATAGTCTGCTGCAGAGTACATAAAACGAAAAAAAATTCCTGCCTGTTTTTTAATTGTTTCATTTTAGAGAGCCTCATTTTGTTTTGGCATGAAAAATTAAACAATAGTCATGTGCCCATAGAATTAAATGCATTCTGTATTGTAGGCAGAATGAAGTTGTGTCATGCATAAGTATAAGTTCCTGGTATAGAAGCATGTTTTTGTGTATAGTGACAATAGTCCTCACTTAAAATACACATAGCATGTTTTATAGTTTCATTCTTGTCTTGTGTTAATCATGTTAGGAACTCTATGTAGGTTATACTGTGTAGTACTTAATATGTCAAAGCTCAGTCTCAATAATTTCAAATGTATAGCATTGGCTTTGCCTTGGAAGCTTGATGATATCCATAAGTCATAAGAGTTAACTTTTTCATTTTATATTAGCTTTACAGCTTTTCAGATGCTCCTTTAATCTCTACAATCATATAAGTAACAACAATGTTTTACTGTATGTGTTTATCTGTAGAGGTTTTTATTTCTGTCAGATTTGTAATTAGTGATGCATAGTAGGAAGGTGAGTAATGCACTCTTTTAGAAGTTATACTCCAATTAAGAGTTTTTGCTTTTCTTCAGTTAATTATAATGCTCTGCTCATTACTTGATAACATTTTGTTCCATGCTTATCAGTATGATGTGTGCATAAAGAGCAGTGCAGTTATTTTAATTGGATGATCTGAATGAGCTTGTTCAGGTACCTCTGCTAATTCAAGTTACTTCCTTCCAGGAACTTTTCAAGTGCAGGTACCAAAGGAAACTCTTGCCATTCAAGATCAGCCGCTGGTGCTTGAGTGCAGTTTCAGTCACAGCAGTCACGTAATCCTGGATAAACTCATTGTCACCTGGCAAAGAAATGACAAAGATGTGGCTCACAGCTTCTACTATGGAACTGATCAATTGACTTATCAAAGCCCCCGCTACCTCAATCGCACCAGCCTATATCATGAGCAGCTGCAGCAAGGAAATGCATCACTACGGCTTGAGCCTGTCTTTTTAGAAGATGCTGGCCTATATATATGCTCAGTTAACACTGAGGAAGGAACAGGAAAATCTACAACATTTGTAACATTTGCAGGTAACAACAGTGCTTTTTTGTATTGTCCATTCTGATTTGGGAAAATAGGTGTAGAGTTTTTGCTGCAATATTTTGATAGTAGGTCAGACTTCCTTTGTTGTTTTCTCAGTGAAGAATGTTCTTAAAACTGTATCTTTTAATTTTGTTTTTCAGAACATACAGTTTTTCCTTAATGTTAGATTACCTCTCTCTCTCTCTCTATTTGTCTGTCTGTCTGTAATATAAAAAAGTTAGGGGGAGTAAATTCTTCATGTCCCAAAATTAGACTTGGGAAGGGGTTAAAATTTGGGAAAGCCACACTGGTGGTGTTTAGTTTGGTTGATGTTTGACCCTGCACTTAATATTGCTCTGAACATGATTTCTTTTATGAATACACAATATAATGTTGATTAACCTGCTTCATAACAATCTAATCCCAGCTTGTGTTTCCAAATACTGGGTGGACAAATCAGTGCTTGGTGAATTCTGCTTCACATTCTGCTTTAAAATCCAAAAAGGAAGAAGGATCATAAAGAAACTTCTGCACTCGTATTGCACTTGTATTGACAATCAACATTAAGCAAATTTCTGCTCCACAGGAGGTTTCTTGTCTACCTAAGGTTGCTTTAGTAAACATGTTTTAAAGTGTGAGAGATGGATTGATCCAGTCATATGTCTCCACGTTTGGCTCTCCTACTTGCATCACATTATGAGTTAAATAACAGTAATCATTTAGTAATTACATAAAATTATATTTTAAAATCCTTTACTGTAATGCTGGAATTGCAACACCCCCATATTTTTCACCTGTTAAAACTGCTCCCACATACAATAAAACAGATCTAGAAGGAGGTTTGCACAGCAAATTCTGTCATATAGGCTATGCTGTTGGTGCATGGTAGACAACATGTTATTGCACATGCCTTGAACCAAAAATGACAGCTACAAAAGGAAAAGCACACTAACCACTAACTAAATAGTGTAATGTTTTTAATCAAAACTAATCAGTAATTTTTTGATAAAGTCCCTGACCTCTGTGCAGTAATTTACAAAACCAACATCTTAAAATGTTCTTTCTTAGTTAGAAAGCTGAACCCCTCAATATATTTCAGTTGACTGCAATTCACTTGAAATTATCTTTTGCAGGATACAACCTTGCTAGCAAGCAGATTGAAATGGGTGCAATCACAGGACATCTAATCAGTCAGATTATGTAAATTTTAAAAAGAAATTTAAATGTGATTGGTGATTAAATGTACTGCACCATTGTAAAAGTAGCAAGGGGCTACTATATATTGTCACAAAAATGACAAGAAGATATCAAAAAAGGTTTGGGGCAGCCATCCATATAATATGCCCTGGCTGCCAATGGGTAAATAGTTGTGAGATGCTCACAAGTTAGAGTCCAAAACAAAACTGATGCTGGTTGCCAAAGATGGTGGTTTTTTTTGCCGAGACCAGAAGTGACAACATTAGAGGGCCCTGAACCGGAAGAGATGTCATCAAAGGCCCCGTAACTGGAAGTGATGTCATCAAAGGCCTGGAACTGGAAGTGATGTCATCAAGGGGGCAGAACCAGAAAGTGGTGTCATCAAGGGGCCCCCGGAACCGGAAATGATGGCATCAGAGTCGCCGGAACCATGTGAGATTTCCTGTGGATGGTCTGCAAGAGATTGAGAAAGAAAGTTAGTGCACGTTGCCGTCCCCTGGTCTGGCATGGAATTACTATTATTCAGGCCCTTTAGTTGTCTCCCAATCACACATGTGTGACAATATGTAAAAACATTGTAATGTTTTACGTCATGTATTATTAATGTATGCACACAGGCGGTGTGGCATACTAGTTAAGGCTTTGGACTTCAGACCCTGAGGTTTTGATTTCACATCCTATTACTGACACTGTGTGACTATGAGCAAGTCACTTCACCTCCCTGTACAATTGCAAAACCAAAAGAAATGCAACCAATTCTATCTCAGATGTTGTAAGTCACCTTGGATAAAGGTACCACCCAAATAATTAAAAGTAAAGTAGTTTATACTGGTCAGAAATTGACGACATCTGAAATATGGGTTAAATAAAGATTTTTGAAGTGTAACTGAAATGTTAATTAATGGCTTATACATAATCTTGTTTTGGAAAATATAGGAATACCCCACACTGAGCACATGACATAAACAGTAATAAACAAATTCATGGAAGATGGCATCTCATTTGGACCTGACAGTGCAACTAGTAGGGACAAATGCAGATGAAAGGTCTCTAAGAATGCCACCAGCGTGGCTTAGGCAGCATCAAGCCAGCAGTTTATTGTAGCACCATCAAGCATGTGTTTTTCTTTTTCTGATGTTTCTGTTCATGTTAAACGGGAGTTTGCCTGGATGGCACCCCAACTATTTTTGAACTTGCCCTGCCTTATCACTTGCCCCGGTACACTTCATAGTAACCAACTGTGATCCATGATACTGATTCCTTTCATAATTATGAAGACTTCGATCATCTCACTTGTCCATTTCCTTCAACTAAAAGGTTAAGCTCCTTCAGACCTTCTTTAATACCTTATACCCTGTTGTGCTGGAATCATTGAGATGTTGCTCATTCTGTAAAATTGATAACTCATAACTTACTATGGATTTTCCAAAATTACTTAAACTCCAAATCAGAGAGTTAAGGCCTATAGTCAGAAAATTAGCTGCAAGGAAAGAACAAAAAAGAGGATAGCCACCTTTACATTGCACGTAAGCTTAAAATAAACAATTTTGGTATGTAAAGTGGGGTCCACGGGGAAAATCCAACCTCACCCCAGGAGAAAATGAATACACAAACAGTGAACAGACTATAAGTTGATGCAAATACAGCTGTGAGGCTGCAATTTAAACCCTGCATCACTTCATGACTCATTGTGGAGTGTCAACTAAGCAGTGGACTTTAAAAACACAGTGTTCATTTATGCTGCTTCTTTTCTTGCCTATCACTCACAGATCTTGTTATTGTAAATTGTTTTAGATAGCGATGTCGGGTAAATATATAAAACAATAGTCATTTTAATGGAAGTTTATTTATTTGGGAATATGGCTTCTTTCAAATAGCTAATAGCTTCATTCTATAACCTCAATGAAATGAATTTCTTGTATTCAGACAGACTTAATTTGCACATGTCACTAGAATGTGTTAAAGTATCCAAACAATTTGTGGCTTGCTAGATTACTGACTTAAACACTTTACAATAAACAATTACAATGTACGCAAGTCAGTCAGCAAAGATTTTTCAATTTAAGAAAGCTAATTTATTAGGTAAAACTACAGGGGTATGTACCTGTATACAGTTAGTCACCCAAGTCTTTAGTAGGAACATGTGGAGCTGGAACTAGTAGCATCTGGTAAAACCCATCAAAGGGGTGCCATACTCACACGGGAAGAATATTAGTCACCAAGCACCATAACTAACACTGCATTGGAGTATTGGAGGGCATAAAGGAAAATCCATGCAAATATTGGGAGATGCAAACACACTTAGACACACACTCTCCAGAAATAATAAATACAGTTTTCCACTCTTAAGTAATGAGATGTCTTAATTAAAGGTGTCAGGAAATGTATTGCAGCTTAAAAATGATTTATTTCTTTAAAAAATGTAAATGCATGCATACTTTTCAATTTGTTTTCAATTTCTGTTCAAATGTTGATTCTTTTTTCTTTTGAGAAATAAACTGAAGCTTGCCCAATAAAAAAGTAGTAAGCAAACTTTGACCAAAAAAAAATAAAACAGAAACTCAACTGCAACCTGAAGTTAAAATATTTGTAAATGTTTACACTAATGATCCTCAATTTTCAAGATTACAAATAAGATAACTTATTTAATTTTCTTGCTGTTAATTATTGTTTTCATTTCTTAATTTTTTCCCTCAGTTTCTTTCCAA
Organism: Erpetoichthys calabaricus; assembly: GCF_900747795.2. Classification (NCBI taxonomy): domain Eukaryota; kingdom Metazoa; phylum Chordata; class Cladistia; order Polypteriformes; family Polypteridae; genus Erpetoichthys; species Erpetoichthys calabaricus. Next base: position 43,724,334 of record NC_041407.2, read on the forward strand.
ATATTTCATTAAAAAAGACACTTCATGATGAGTACACTCAGGTGTAAATCAGACCAAGTTAAATGGTGAACTGCTTGTAATCAGAATAATAAGTTTAATGTCACTGTGCTCTGTACAAAATTATTTTATAAATCCACTCACATGTACAGGCCAGGCCAAAGTTAGCTCTCAGGGGCTCTCAGCATCTCAACAATTTTTCTGTAATCACAAGACAAGGATTAATACTCCACAACTGCTTTGGCTTGAAAAATTGATGTATTTGGTAAGTTTTTAGGCTTTTCCCTTTGTACCCCATAGACTACAATGTAAAGCACCAGTGCAGGCCAAGATATTTTTTAACATTTATAGAAAGCAATTAACTTTAGAACATAATTTTACTTGGCAAATGCATATATGGCATGTTTGTGAAGGAATGACTTAGACTTGAAAAACACCAAACTTATCCTTTTCAGGATCTTTCCTTAAGAAAATAATTGGCAAAATTCTATTCTGTGGACATTGTGTCTGTGCTTATCATCAACTGCAATTTTCTCTTTTGAGACTCGGGAGGGCACCACATAGTTGGTACCTCTATGGTGAGCTTTACGGTTTGTTTCGTGTCCCCCTTGCTTTGCCAGTCCATTTACAGACAGTGTATCACATTCCATCATCACGATGAACTATGCTTACTATTGTATAGTTGCAGGTCAGTGACTGAGAGAAATTTACAACAAAAGAGAGAATTTCTGAAAACTGTGAGGCATTTAGTCTGGAAAACTAAAGATAAAATAAATATATGCTGTATATATATCCATCCATCCGTTATCCAACAGGGTGCAAGGCAGGAACAAATCCCAGGCGGGGTATATATATATATATATTGTGGCGGACGGCCAGGACCCACGCCCATTTGACATTATGTTCAAGGGGAGCAGCCATGGGATGCACTCTACGTCCCCTGAAACGTGTGGTGGCAGCCTCCTGGGTTACATTGGGGCCACAGGCGTGGGACTTCAGGGCTTAGCCCTGTTGGACATCGTGGCCACCACCAGGAGGAGCTGCATGGCTTAATGAGCCTGTGTTGGCTGGAATGCAGCCACACCCGGAAGTGCAGCCTGAATTAGGTTAATTATCACCTGAAGCACTTCCGGGTGGACTATAAGAAGAGCCTGCAGCCACTACTCGAGGCACCAAAGTCGGGAGGAGGAGCACAAAGCTTGCTGTTTGGAGTATAGGAAGAAGAGAGTGATTTTTTGGGGGTTTTCTTTTCTGTGTGTTTTGGGGACTGTGTAGTGCCTGTGGGACACGGGGAAGATGTGTCCCATGGCTGAAGAACACAAAAATAAATCTTTTTGTTCATTTTCACTTCTGCCTCTGTCGTCAGTCTGTGTCGGGTCCGTGCCATCAGAACGCGTATTCCACAATATATATATACACATTGTGCCGAGCGGCTAGAGGTAGCACCCAGGTGGGATGCCCGGAAGGACCGGAAGAGGGACTACGCCTCCTCCGGACCACGAGAGGGCAGCAACCCTGGATGGTATGGGCACCACGGGAACAGAGCTTGGAAGATCAACCCTATAGGGGCCCGTGGTCACAGCCAGGGGGCACCCCGATGCCTGTGGAGCCCTGGCCCTCGGCACTTCCACCACACCTGGAAGTTCTGGGGGGAAGAAGACCAGGAACACCCGGAGTGCTGCACAGCCGGCACTTCCGCCACACCTGGGAGTGCCGGCGGAAGGTTATTGGGAGGCACCTGGAGCACGTCCAGGTGAGCTTAAAAGGGGCTGCCTCCCTCCATTCGATGGCTGGAGTCGGATGGAAGTGGATGGAGCTTGGATGAGAGGAGTGGAGGTGGCCAGAAGAGAGAAAGAGGCATTTGGAGAGACCAGTATTTTGGGGTGATTGGTGCTGCGGCACTGGGTTGTGCATGTTCACTTTATTGTAAATATTGTAAATAAACGTGTGTGGTGCATTAAAATTATGTCTGCCTGTCCGTGTCCGGACTCTTCCCCACAACCTACTGAATTAAGCTTAAGGGAGTGTAGGGCACAATGTTTAGATGTAAGCAAAATTTACCTAAACACAGGAAGCAAAGAGTTCTGGTGCTAGGAACATTTTGAGAATTAGGAGGTGAGAATGAAATTATTATTCTTTAAGAATTGGTGCTGAGGCTGCTACTTAGTGAATAGGATTGGCAAGCTTTGTTTGACTAAACAGTCTGTTCTTGCCAAAATTGTCTTAATGTTCAAACAGTTTCAGTGTATTAAGAGGCATTAAGAGGCACTTTGTCTTTCACTATTACAGTCCCCATAGTCATTAACGACATGTGCGTTTCCAGAATACAGAACTATTTAATATGTAATCTGTTCAATAACCTAAAACAGTTTTCTGTTGCATGTCATCAAGAGGCATGAATACTGTAAAAGCTGGCTTTGTTGCTATTTCTGAGGACCAGCAGAACAGCTGCAAAAGAGTGAAGTGACTTTAGTCTTTTTTCAAGTCAAGTTGGGGAGCATGCACTGGTACAGTGCATTGTCGCACCCACCACACAACGAAACACCTCAGGATCCCGGTTGGCAACCCCCCAGGCAGACACATGGTTCAGTTCCATCCTCCAGAAATGACTTTCTATCTTCCGCAGCCAGGTGTTACATGGGCGACCCCTTGGCGTGGTTCAGCCACTCAGGTCCCCAACAATGAGGATTCTACGACCTGGATCACCCTTGGTGCATCGCGCCACATGGCCGTAACTGACACTCCCTCACAATGCAGGTAATGTGCCTCATTTGGGACTCCATGAGCAACCCACACAAAATGAAACCAGTGGTACCCAAGGATTTTCCAGAGAGACACAGTACCAAAGGAGTCCAGTCTTCATCTCAGGTCACTGGATAGCGTCCATGTCTCACAACCATATAGCAAGACGGGAAGCACCCGGACTCTAAAGACTTGGACCTTTGTCCTTTTACATAGATATCGGGAGCTCCACACACCCCTTTCCAGCAACTTCACGACCCCCCATGCTCTCCCAATCCGTCTACTGACTTCATAGGAAGAGTCACCAGATACATGAATGTCACTGCCAAGGTAAGTAAACCTCTCGACAAGGTCAACACTCTCTCCACAATCAAGCAAACTGCTGATGGCTATGCCTAAGAGGTCATGGTTTTTATCCAGAACACTCGCAAGCACAGACACTCAGAATCCTCGCTCACTCTCTTGAGAGCCCCAATCAGAGCCTCCATTGACTCTGCAAAGATCACAGCATCATCAGCAAAGTCAAGATCAGTGAATCTTTCTTCACCAACAGATGCTTCACAGCCGCTGGACCCCACGGCCTTGCCCAACATACATACAAGCATTGAATGGATTAGGAGCAAGAACACACCCCTGATGAACCCCAGAATCAACTGGGAAAAACACAGAGGTTCTGCCTTCACTCTGCACAGCACTCACATGGATGATATCCAGCAACCTTGAGGGTATCCCGTGAATCCTCAGGATGTCCCACAGGGCAGCTTGATCAAATGAGTCAAGCACTTTATGAAAATCAACAAAGGCTGCAAAGAAACTCTGCCAATATTCACGTTTGCGCTCCATGAGTACCCTCAGTGCCAGGAGGCAGTCAATGGTAGACTTCTTAGGCGTAAAACCAGACTGCTCTGGTCGCTGGTAGGTGAGCAAATGATCACAGATCCTATTGAGGACGACCCTAGGAAGGACCTTACCCAGCACAGAGAGCAGTGTTATCCCCCTGTAGTTGCTGCAATCCAGGCAATCACCCTTCCCTTTCCTGATAGGGACGACAAGTCCCATTCTCCAGTCAGTTGGGTTGACACCAGTCTCCCAAATGGAAGCAAAGATTGCTTGCAATACCAGAAGGACAGCCTTACCACCAGCCTGTATACCATACAGTGCATCCGGAAAGTATTCACAGCGCATCACTGTTTCCACATTTTGTTATGTTACAACCTTATTAAAAAATGGATTAAATTAATTTTTTTCCTCAGAATTCTACACACAACACCCCATAATGACAATGTGAAAAAAGTTTACTTGAGGTTTTTGCGAATTTATTAAAAATAAAAAAAACTGAGAAATCATATGTACATAAGTATTCACAGCCTTTGCTCAATACTTTGTCGATGCACCTTTGGCAGCAATCAGCCTCAAGTCTTTTTGAATATGATGCCACAAGCTTGTCATACCTATCCTTGGCCAGTTTCGCCCATTCCTCTTTGCAGCACCTCTCAAGCTCCATCAGGTTGGATGGGAAGCGTCTGTGCACAGCCATTTTAAGATCTCTCCAGAGATGTTCAATCTGAGCTCTGGCTGTGCCACTCAAGGACATTCACAGAGTTGTCTTGAAGCCACTCCTTTGATATCTTGGCTGTGTGCTTAGGGTCGTTGTCCTGCTGAAAGATGAACCATCGCCCCAGTCTGAGGTCAAGAGCGCTCTGGAGCAGGTTTTCATCCAGGATGTCTCTGTACATTGCTGCAGTCATCTTTCCTTTTATCCTGACTTGTCTCCCAGTTCCTACCGCTGAAAAACAATCCCACAGCATGATTCTGCCACCACCATGCTTCACTGTAGGGATGGTGCCAGGTTTCCTCCAAACGTGACGCCTGGCATTCACACCAAAGAGTTCAATCTTTGTCTCATCAGACCAGAGAATTTTCTTTCTCATGGTCTGAGAGTCCTTCAGGTGCCTTTTGGCAAACTCCAGGTGGGCTGCCATGTGCCTTTTACTAAGGAGTGGCTTCCATCTGGCCACTCTACCATACAGGCCTGATTGGTGGATTGCTGCAGAGATGGTTGTCCTTCTGGAAGGTTCTCCTCTCTCCACAGAGGACCTCTGGAGCTCTGACAGAGTGACCGTTGGGTTCTTGGTCACCTCCCTGACTAAGGCCCTTTTCCCCCGATCGCTCAATTTAGATGGCCGGCCAGCTCTAGGAAGAGTCCTGGTGGTTTCGAACTTCTTCCACTTACGGATGATGGAGGCCACTGTGGTCATTGGGACCTTCAAAGCAGCAGAAATTTTTCTGTAACCTTCCCCAGATTTGTGCCTCGAGACAATCCTGTCTTGGAGGTCTATAGACAATTCCTTTGACTTCATGCTTGGTTTGTGCTCTGACATGAACTGTCAACTGTGGGACCTTATATAGACAGGTGTGTGCCTTTCCAAATCATGTCCAGACAATTGAATTTACCACAGGTGGACTCCAATTAAGCTGCAGAAACATCTCAAGGATGATCAGGAGAAACAGGATGCACCTGAGCTCAATTTTGAACTTCATGGCAAAGGCTGTGAATACTTATGTACATGTGATTTCTCAATTTTTGTATTTTTAATAAATTTGCAAAAATCTCAAGTAAACTTTTTTCACGTTGTTATTATGGGGTGTTGTGTGTAGAATTCTGAGGAAAAAAATGAATTTCATCCATTTTGGAATAAGGCTATAACATAACAAAATGTGGAAAAAGTGATGCGCTGTGAATACTTTCCGGATGCACTGTAGATCCCTGCAGCCTTGCCTCCCCTCAGCTGGTTCATCACATGTTCAATTTCAGTGAGATTGGGTGGTTCACAGCTAATTGAAGGATCAGCCTCAAGAACTGTGGACCCAGAGATATGCAACATCCTAGGATCAGCTTTGAACAGCTGCTCAAAGTAGCTAGCCCAGCGGGTCACAACTGCAGTATCATCTGTAAGGACCGTTCCATCAGCCATCCTGACTGTGACTCTCCGAGGAACAGATTTGGATGTGTGTGATGCTTTGACTCCTCTGTAAGCAGGACATGGGTCACTAGACCACAGATTGTGTGTCACTTGCTCACAGATTCCTCTAACAAACACCTCTTTATCTGCCCTCAGAGCCCTCACAGCCATCCTTCTCAATTCCAAGTAAAGACCAGAGTTGCATTGAGCGGTGCACTGCGACTCTTCTGAATGATATACAGGGTGCCCTGCAAGATGAAACACTTCCTTCTGGGAACACGGGTAACACCAACACAGCCCTGAGCAACCTTCAGGGTCTTGTGATGGAAGGTCTCCCACATGACATTAGGATCGGCAGTTGCACCCAAATCCGCAAGTTCCTCAGACAAACTGCATGCAAACTCATTAGAAACAGCCTGGTCTTGGAGCCTGGCCAAGTCCAGGCTCATTTGACTAGTAGGTGCTAACCTACTGGACCTAAGCTGGATCTTTAGAGTAGCAACAAGTCTGTGGGCAAAATTCACAAACTGGGCACTTCTGTAGACCCTGCAGTTTTGCAATAGCTTTCAGCGTCTGCCCACGAGGATGTGATCGATCTCCTTTATCGCACCACCAGTATTGGAGTACCAAGTCCAACTATGTGGCTCAGGGCGCTGGAACCAGGATCCAGCGATTCACAGCCCCTAACCTTTTGCAAAGTCAAGGAAAATGGAGCCACTTTCACCACGGTCACCAGACCCATGTGGACCAAGACAATCCTCATAGCCAGCCCTGTTATTGCCAGTGGTTGCAATGAAGTCATCCATGACCAGAGGAGTATCACTTCGTGGTGACCAGAGGAGTATCACTTCGTGGGCACCCGTCAACCACCGAGCAAAGTTGTGAATAAAATGTCTCTTTCACTGAGATATCACTCACTGTGGTCGGAGCATACACTGAGACAATAGACAAGGCACCCAGGGAGTGCCGTAATCTGAGTCTCATAATACGCTCGTTGAAAAGAGTGACATTGGACACCATTGGAAGTAGCCAATCCGCTACAGCAACAGCTACTCCCTGAGTATGACAGCCATCAGAGCGACCAGACCAATAAAAGGTGTAGCCACCTATAGAGATCTGACCAGTCCTAGGTTTGCACACCTCAGAGAATGCCACCACTGAACAGTTTACACAGCTCCTCCAACAGCAGAGGAAGATGATCATCATGCCGGAGAGACAAGACGTTCCATGCACCTACCCGGATTGGCCATCTCAAATTGGGACCCATGTGCTGCCGCGCAGCAGACGACACCTCAGCTCCACACCAGTTCCGATCCCCAACAGACATGATCCCATTGGCTCTCCGGCGGTTTCGACTTGGGGATAGGGGTCCCAAGGGCTTTCCCCCATCCCCTTCATGATGTGAGCAGCATTTCTATGGGCGGTTGCAGCAGAGTTACTCCCGCGAAGAGCAAAAAGGAGTCCTTTCTGTTGTCTCACAGCCGTGTGAAGTTTTTTTACGGTGGCTGGAGTGCCAACCCTGCCACCAACCCTCATGATTTCCCTGCAAGTTGGAGGACTGCTTGCAGGGCCAGATGCAGTTTAACGTCATACCCAAAAAGAGCTCAAAATTATGATTGCAAAAAATGATTAAAGATGTGATATGATACAAAATAGTTTTTTCCATTATTAACCCTTATATACTAAAAAATAATAATTAATGAAGAAATACAGTATAAGATTTTAGGAGATGTATGCAAAAGATTGTTGAGTTTGATAATAAACTCCAAAAATGAAAAAATGCATTAAACTCTTCAGGTGACAAGTCAGATGGCAAGATAATAGTTAGTAGTAAGGTTTACAAAGGGAAAGACAAAGGAAGCTGACAAAGTGAAACACTTTTCTTATCTACTGTAGGTTTCTGATGAGATTTAGGCCTGTGTCAGATGACCACATATGTTTTTAGACAGAAAAGACATTTATTAATTAATATTTACAAAGAACCTAGGAAGAAGAATACTAAAATAACTGTTTCAAAGGTAGCATAAAACAAATGTTTTGAAGACAATGGACATAGAGGAAGAAAGAAAGAAAGAAGTAACTTAGAGATGTTTCAAATATTGATATGGAGGAACCTGGAATCTATTGAGTCTTGTTGTAAAATAACAAAGGAAACATACAAGAAAAGGAGGCAGAAATATTAATCTTTTGAAGGTTTCGATACAACAATAGAAGACATTTACTGTAATTGGATAAAATGCAAGGGAAAGCATTCAAGGCCACGTTATCAGAGGACTTTCAAGAAAAACTCGCTACATGAGCTTAAATGGAGCAAACTTATATGACAACATCAAATCATGAACGTTGGATGGATGGGATCAAAGTTGGTGCCATGTAATCAATTCCAAGCAAGACAAAAGACAAAGTACATTAGACAAAGTACATGGAGATAACTACTAAAGGCATGGTTACCCCAGGACTATCAAAAGAAAGTTGTTAAATGAGTTTAAAACACAGAGACTAGTATGATGACAGCAAGTCATGAACTGTAGATAGATGGGACCTGGATAAAAGTGATGGTTTGTATTCATCTCCAGACAATTAAGAGAGGAAATTAAATATTTGTGTCATCTATAAGCTATATAGAAAAAGTTACAGTAATATGGCTCTTTGAAGCTCATGATGTAGGCCTAGGTATAAATAGGACTGAAAATAGGCTAATAGTGAGAAAAGAAAGAAACAGGGCAGTTCTTTTATATGATGCTTCATTTTATTTTTTCCTTAGCATAGGTAACCTATAACTGGCACCTTATCATCCTGACCACCCATCTATTGAATGACTGAGTGATTAATTAAATGCAGTGTCTAGTGAAACCTTTAGAGAAACTGCTCAAATTCTGTTTGAAAGACTGTTTGTAGCTAAAAAAGATTTTTTTTGGTGTAAATATACTACTTGAAAACATGGGAATGAGCTTCAGAGATCAGGGTTTGAATACCTGCCCAGAGCTGCCTGTATGGTGCAAGGTGGTTTTTCTTCTTTCATTAATTATCAACATTGAATTGACCTTTGTGAATGAGTATGAGTATATGTGTATGTGTGATTCTGCCTTTCGCTGAACTGCCACCCTATCCATGATGATTCCTGGGCCTGATGTTCTTAGGTACCAGCTCACCTACCCTGTAAAACTGTGTCTGAACATTAATGGATGAAGAGATGGATGGAAATGTTGATATGTTGTTTAAGCTATTCATGTTTGTTAACAAAGGTCTTGTTTACTTCAACAGCCTACTACCTTGAACCAGAACTCATTGTTGCTCCTCAAATACACCATACCAGCTTTTGCTTTAGGACTATGGGATACCCAGAGCCAAGAGTCCAATGGCTCAGCACAGATGGAAGACACCTTTCTCATAACACAGAAATCCTCCAGTCACCTGCTAATGGAGGCCTTTTTATGGTCAACAGTGTTCTGGAAGCCAAAGCATTTGTTAAACTTACTTTTATACTGGAAAACATGGCTTTGAATCAGACAATTACTAGGCACATCAGTCTAACTCAAGGTGAGTGGGGAGTCTGTTAATGTGTAAAATCTGAACCTTTTATGTTACTTTTCTCCTTAGATCGGTAATGATTTTATTTATTTTGGTATTTCCTGTTTCAGATGTCAGCAATAAAATAAAGTGTGAACATAAAAGGTGGATGCTACTCTTGTTTATTCCCTTCTGTCTGCTGTTAGTGTTCTTAGTTTGGAGAAAAAAAAAACCTGTTGAATGAAGGCAAGAGGCATCTGACTACTCGTGGAATGGAGAACTGCTTTTAAAATGAGAAAATGGAGATAGCATTACTCAGAGAGAGAGAGAGAAATTAAAATTCCTTAAGTGTGGGAAATTTCATATATACAACCTAGCTGTATTATAGCTGCATGCGTTTTATGAAATAATAATGACATTAAGAGACATACTAACATTTTTAAAGCACTTAATGAAAATGTAGGAAACCTTATAAGCTTTGAGAGAATTTCTATAAAGTAGTTGTCGTCATCATTCGGTTTTACCTTTATTTTTTTATCATCATTTATTAGATGTTATTGATTTTAGTTTGTATCATCTTCAATAATTTATCTAATTTATTCAATATTTGTTTTTTCACTATATTTTGACATCTTGTATTGTTATTAACTGTTTACTTCATGTGCATTTTTTGTTTGGTCCATGAAAAATATTCAGCTGTTATCTGTTTTAGAACAAAGCTGGCATTCCCCATTTTGCTAGGATTTAATGGCACACCAAGTCTGTTAAAGCACCAGATTTAGCAGAAATCCAGCTATACCTTTCACCACTTACATTTCAAATTAAGTGATGGAAGTCCAACTTGTACCAGGATCTGCCTGCACTTCATCTGATAACAAAGGTGTAATTCAGAGTTGAGCTGACATCTTTCCAAAGGTAGATCTGCAAACTTTTTGAGCCAGAAGGCTCAAAATGGACTCAAAGTCGGAGCGAAGAGCTGTAAACCAATAAATGACAATCATAATGGGCAAAATAATGCACCTATGGGAAGGCACTGATTTTCTAACTGGAACTGTCTTTAATCCAAGAGGTTAGAATTCCTTCTTAAAAACTAGCTGCACCCACATACCTAGTTTCTCTCACTGAATTTTTTTGAGACTCTCTTGAGTGAAACACTCTCTCTGGGGAACTCTGTGCTCTCCCTCTGCAAAATGATCTTCTACAACCTCTGTCTGAAAGCAGAAAGTTGATGAACTGCTCTCTGTTTGGGGAGCTGAAACTGACAATCTTTTGTCTTTGTGGACCAGAAAGCTGGGCCAGTAGTCTGAAAAGGTGGAGAAGCGGTTATTACTTCAACAAGGGAACTTCAGCATCTAAACTCTTGTTCCAGCAAGAGTACCGATTTTGCCTATGAAGTTGCAGATGACTTAGCAAAGGGCCTAAATGAGGAAGCCACTGCACACCACAAACAAAGGACCATGTTACAAAAAGAAAAAGTGCACTCCAACACAAAAAGAATCCTCCACTTGGACAAAACATCAACTCCTCACAACATCGGACATCATCTCTAAAGACCTGATATTGTAAAAAGATAAATTGGAACAAGTAAGAAAGCCTCTCCTATGATAAATGTTTGTCTGTCTGTGTCCTCTCTTATGTGTCTATGTACTGTATATATATGCAGTTATCATATTTCTATAATCCTTGCGTTTATCAATAAATTGAATTTGTTTCTTAAAACGAGTATGCTTCGTTACATTGATTTAAGTGTAATCACAGGAAACACACCTCCTACAACAGAGAAACAGTCAGGTGAATTAAATAAGAGCTTTATTTTAAATATTTAATTAATTGCTGACATTTCCAAAGGCAGAATGGTTAATTAATCAACAAAACTAAATCTCTTCTTGCTTCTTACACATTGTGCCAATTTTTGCATTGCTGTCTTGAGATAAATTTGGTGAGATTAAAAAAAACTTTTCTAACTTTGTGCAGCCCCAACCCACTCATGTAGATTAAGATCATTGCAAAGCATCAACAAAACCATCATTTTGGAGTTAACACGGAATGTATTTAATTACTTTAATACATATGGTAAATTAAATAAATATCCAATGAAGGAGGCAAGTGGTTGTTAATTATCTTAGAAATGCTACAGAAATAGGAAGTGAATAGACAAATAGTTTTTTCATTACAAAAAATTCAAGGCTGAATAAAGCCAACCTAATCAAACTTTTAAATAAAATTAACTTAATTTTTAATGTAGAATATTAAGGAATCTTGAAAAACAACATTTTGCCATTTGGAAGTAAACTTCATAGTTTTAAATCGTATAGTAAAAAAAAATCAAAGTTTCCAGGCATGCTTTGCATCTCATGAAGTATAACAGCAGCATTGAGTATCTAAAGCCTGATAATCCATATGCTAGCTTCATTAAAAAGGGCATAATTTTTCTGAAAAAGCCCATTTGCACAGTGGTGTGCTGTTTCTATCATGGAGTATATCTCAATAGTAACAATGTAACCAGGGACATTAAAATATTACTTTGTTCATAAAAAAGGAAATCAATGTGTATTTAGCACATTCTTTTTTGATGATGGAAGTGGTACCCTATTGTTTTGTACTGTAACACCTACAAAACAAGATGCCACAAGTTGAGTATTTCAAAATGTTCTAAAATGCCATTAAGTCATTTATTTTATGCACCTGCTTCTTCTAATCTAGGGTTGGAGTGGCCCAGAGTCTGTTCTGGTATTTCTGGATACAAGGCAGAAATCAACCCTCAATAGCGTGCCAGGTCTTGGCTAAGTTAGTGACCAATATACAATATATAACTTTTTACTTATATGGAAAATGGATGGATGAATATTATTTATGAATCAGTTTATTCTATAGTAGGACTGCAGAAGAATGAAGTGTTTTCTGGAACCACTGCTTGCAAAGTGGGAACAAATTCACACACACTTATACTGGTTCTATTTTAATGGCTTTAAGATATGTGAAGAATCTGAAGAAAATCATCATTGACACATGCACTTTCTACTCTGGTGGTAACCAAGCTGGAATGGTCCTAACCACTACTCCATCAAACTACCTGCTTGATATTTAAATGTTAATGCAATGTGTAAAACAATCCAAAGTCAGATCACTTTACAAATACAGCTAAAATTCAACAAAATTAAAAAAAAAAGCAAGAAGAAGAAATCCATGTTCAAGTCTAAAGCAAAATGGTTTACAATGCAATTTAATCAACTGTCCCAGAAGCTATTTAAGGAGTATGCTATTCTAAAGTAATGAGGCGTTTTCTTTGATATAAATACGGCAATTGATAGGGCATCTGTGATAATTACGGACAGACACATTGGTTGTCATCTTCATTTATCTGATTGTACCTTTAAAAAATCTTTGTAGAAAATATTAAATGAGTTGCATTTCAAGGCCCTTTCTCTGTGCCAACATTGCAATAAGGAATATATAGTTTTCATTACCTGGAGTGAATGCTATTGAAACCTAAATATTGGAAAAACTCAGTCAGATCAGCTTTTTTATTGATGCATCACTAAAGGATAAAAAATCAAGAAAGGAGCACAGTTGTAGAACGGACTGACATTATCCATTTTGCTATGTCTAGAGCACAGGTCCTTGGTTTAAAACCTGCTTCCAGACACTCACAATATCAGTTTCTTCTTGACTGGGCCTCTCCTTGGAATGCAGTCTCTGTGACTTACTTGATAAAATGATCAATCACAAGCCAAGTGACATCCCAGAAATATCTATCCAAGGTACCATCTATAGAGCCATAACTCTTTGTAGGAAAATCTTATGCTCCAATAATCAATCAAAAGGATGGGCATATGTGCATCCAAGAAACCAATAACAAGCCAGTAAAGACTAACTGTGAGCAAATTAATGCCACAGTGCAGGCAATAGAAGTTTAATAATTAGCTAAAGAACTAAAGAATCTTAACCACATTAATTGAAAGATTAGAATTAATAAGTTGAGTGCCTTTTTCTATAGGAGAGAGAAAGTTCAAATAAGCTATCATGATTTTATGTTTTGTTCTGTTTGCTATTGTCCTTCAGCTTATATTGCCTTGTACTGTGGCATTAATTTGCTCACACACTTGTATATATAATCTTCCATTATCCTTATGCTATAAACAAATTAAATTATTTTGTTAATTGTGACAAGAGTGTTTGGGTTATTCATGACAATATGTTTATCACCTTCTCTGGATTACAACAGATAAAACGAAAGTGTTTCATGTAGACTTTCAACAACTTTTGAGCCTCTTTCATAAAGTGTACAGATCTCTTCATATTTTTGGTGTCCAGGACAGAAAGTGAAAAAGAGATCCATTACTCAACCTATATTAATCTTTCCCTTGTATGGGTGTCTTATTAATTGTTTTAATTAATTACTGGCATTACCAAAGAATACACTGATAATTAATTAACTGAGTAATCTTTTCATACAGCATCTTTCCTACAAAGTACACTAGATGTTTTGTATGGCATTCAGCTTCTTTTTCCATGAATGTATTATATACATAAAGCATTAGCAACTCAAAAGGAGACTATCAAATTTATCATATTAGATTTAAAAGGACAAAAAAATCTAGCCACCAACAGAGCAAACCTCCACAATGTGACACCGGTTCTAACACTTAATAAGTAGAGAGGGTTAGTGACAGGAAATGCATTTGTCTATAAAACTTTTAGCAAAACCTTTTTTAATGTGTGTTTGTGGATTAGTTGTATGTTAGTGCATATTTTATTTCATGTTTACAGTATCACTGGGGACAAATAAAGTATCTATCTATCTATATATCTGTATATCTATCTAAAACATCAACCCCATACAGAATTGGAAAGCTAGGAAGTGGAAAAAGAAGACGTGAAAGGATTAACAAGCCAGATAAAAATTTGTAATAGAATACCATGCGGCCCGCACTTTATTATTGTTTGATTTGTAAGACAGTAGCAGTTATAATTAATGACAATCTTGCTAAGCTGTATGCATTTGGTCTTGGTCTTGGCGTATTTGTCTCTTCATTTATTGTTATTTCAGGGAGTGATTCTAAAAATGAGCAGGGAGAAGAATCTCGTACAAGGGATTTAAACATCCTGTTCCTTTAAGAAGATGAGGATTTTTCATGTAGTGAAGTAGATACTGTAAGTGGCCTGTTCTTATCAAACTTTTACTTACAAACTTATGCATATGTTACAAGACTCTGACCTTTTCTGCATTCCCTCAAAAATCTTCTCCATAAGTTATATTTTCTCTGATGACATCTTCTGACAGAGTGAAACATTACAGCATGAAAGAAAGTATCCGGTTCCACCAAAGTAAAAAAGAAATATAATAATTATTTAGTCAACATTTTCCATTCAGCAAACTTGTTAACTTTAGCTGCCATATTTTTTTGCTAGTGGACCTTTTGTTTTTATATCTATTACCCTAATTCAGGGTCATGTTCGCTGGGGTCTATCCCAGTGGCTATCAAGCACAACCCTAAATAGCACACCAATCTATCACTAGCCACACTTCCATATATACTCAAAGGCACAAGGGAGCAATTTGGTCTTGGCAGCAAACTTAACATACATATTGTTAGGAGGGAGAAGGAAATCTTGGGTAAAAATCCATGCAGACATACACAAAAGATGCAAACTCCATACAGACAATGGCTATATCTACTTCTAGCTTTTAAGAATTCTTGTCTGCATACTTTTGCGAATGCATGTACTTTTGGATTTTTCATATACTTTAAATCTGCTTTTAAATGGGGCACAGTGATATAAATCAATTCTAAGCAAATATTTTGAGAGGCTTCCTGGAAACTGATATAGAATTCAGTTAATCCACTCACCTTGGGTTTAAGGAGCAATGACCTGATGGGGGTGGAGTGTGAAGGTGTTACAAGGAAGATAGTCTTTAGGAAACCAGATCCCAGCTGATTCTGAGGCCAGTACACAGCTACGATTTAGATATCCTAGCCACTCCCCAAGGAGAAAAATGCCTGACACCCAGGGTGATCACACTAACTAGAAGTTACTGAGCTTAAGAGCAAGTTGTGACGCCAGGTAATCAGGTTGAGAAATGAGACCCTGACAGTGATCTAGTTTCTGTGCAGAAGGAAAAATCCTGTGTAATAAACCCAACAGACAGATGCTCAGGACATGAGATAAAAGCACTCAGAAGTATTTTAATGCTTTTCTTTTAAGTAATGCCTCCAAAGCACCCCATCCACAATAAACAGGCAATTAAACAAACAATAAATCAATAATTATACACACAAATCTCTCCTCCACACCTCCCAGCAAGCTCTGTCATGCTCCTCCAGACTCCGGCTCACTTGCTGGGTCTCCAACAGTTCTTTAAATAGTCCTTGACCTGGAAGTGCTTCTGTCCTTCCATCCATGTGACTTGCTAGCACTTCCGGGTCAGATGTAAAATTGGCTTTTTCTTCAGCCCGGAAGAGCTTTGGGGCTCCCATCCTCATGACTTTGGAGTACTTCCGGGTTATGGATGAGGCATGGTTCCTCCAGTCCTCTCACAGCTCCTCCTGGCGGCACCCATGGTACCCAACAGGGCTGACAAAACTGTATGCCCTGCAGGAATCCAGGGCAATGTTACACTCCAGGGGAACTACCATCTAGAGTTTTGGAGGAGGCAGTGTCCTGGAAAAGCTGACTTCTCCCATCCTTCCATCTCAGGGGCGTCCTGGCCGGGATGAGCAGCCAGCCATGTTCCAAACCTGTAACGGCAAATATTTAAAAATTCATCTGCAGGTAGTGTATGCAGGCTCTATCTGATCTAACTGTATGTGACTCTTCTGGATAAGTAGCCCTGAACTTGAGTGCTCTCCCAAAGTTAAGGCATTGCCTTTTTATGGTCTTGAATTCATAAGAACTGAAGCCCGTGGCAATTCCTTCCACAGCAAATAAATCACTTTACATTAATCTGTAACTTCACCTGTGGGCTGAGTGCCCACATGCTTAAAGGACACAGCTGGAACCACAAGAGCAATGTGAGTGAACCTAAGTGTGAACAGGTTAGGCCATGCTGTGACAGTGAATGTGACATAGGTCACTATTTTATGCAAAAGAGCTGCGGACATATTAGTGGTGAGAATCTGCTACATATTCTCTTCTATTCAAAATAGTCAGACCAGGTAGAGGAAAGAAACTGTTGGCTACATGGTGCATTAGGATGTTGTACTATACAAAGCATAGTATCAAGCTGTGAAGTGGAAGTGTAGTCATGATGTTATAGCTAAGAAATTGGTTACTAAATAGCTAATCAATTCTTCACACTAGAGGGATCAAGGTGACATTTGACAGACATAATTGGGCTAATGCCACTGTGCTGCCAGATAGCCCATTTTAATCCAAGTTCCACAAGAAGTCCAGTGCACACTGAAGACTTAGCAGTACACCGCTATGTACTGGAGGCTTTCAGAAACCTTATACATTCCTTGGGCCACCTTTGATTAGTCAGGAAGCACTGGAGGAGGAACCTTGAATTAACCCTTGAGTACAAAACACTCTAAATGAACTTTGAAAAGAAAGGAAAGTTGAAGTTCTCATAAGCTGGTAATAGGGAAGACAAGCTGAATACTAGTCAGTGGGGTGTGGATTCTTCATATATTGTCACACTAACCCACTCACTCAGTCTTGTATACCAAACACCAATGAAGTGGATAATGTCAGAAACAAAAGCACCACATTGCACGGGATAGTTAATGAAATGCATGAACTCAGCAATACAGGATGAATAGTTGAGCACTGTTATATACATTTGCAATTTGTACAGTAATGTAATCAATTGTAAATCATGCAAAACATTGTGATATGCTGACTTTGAAACCAACCAAAGAAGTTAGATTTAATGTTCTTTTTGCTTAGCAAGCATACAATAACTGATATCTGCCTTGTGAATGCTAATGGTAGAATGCCTAATGACAATTTGCGTTTTGAAGCATGACATGACTCAACAGATGTCAACTTCCAAACAGGGGGAATATGTGGGACAAAAAGATCAATACCCATTCTGCTAGGCTTTCATGGCACACCACGCCAGCTAAGAAAGCAGATTTAACAGGGATTCAGGCATCCAACTGCACCCTCTTAGTCTTTAAAACTTTATCTGTGCCAAGATGAAGTAGCACTCTATATAGCAAATGAACAACCAGCTTATGTTATATGTTTATTCTGTTGACATCCAGTCTTATATGTCAATATGTACTGTATATGCATTTATCATACTTCTATAATCCTTATGTTTATCGATAACCTGCATTAATCTGTTTTTTAAAAGGAGTGTGCTTAAGTTACCTTGATATAAGTCTAAAGGTAGGAGACCGGACTCCTGCAACAGAGAAAGGTAAGGTAAAAAAAGTAGACGCCTTTCCAAATTATTTGATTAGTTATTAGTACTACCGAAGGCAAAACTGATTGTTAACTAACAAATGTTAAAATTCCTTTTTCAAAAGCCTACAGTTCTAAACTAATAGGGGGATGTGATGTGTAAATAGTTGAAAAAATAAAGGCAGCACGGAAGAAATGGCATGCATCGTCCTTTGTGGTATGTGATTAAAGGATACCAAGCAAAGTAACCATAAAGATGTGTTTATCAGTAATGTAAGAGACAATCTTGGAATCTTTAAGTTTCATTTTAAAATGCACATGAGTGATTTCTTAATTTGTTTAGAATGTGTTTCTCAAAACTACATAGATAATGGACGATTTTGTTTTTAACCCCTAAAGCTAACTTGTAATCGAACTTCCTTAATGTTCAACTTTATCTGAACTCCACTAATTGAATTTTAGTCTCTCTTTAGTTAACTAGAAACATAACTGTTTTGCCTTGTTTTCAATGGAATAGCGACGGCATAGTTTTCTAAACGTTTATATATCACATCTGCAAGTCTGATGTATCAATATATGACTGTGTGTTACTGTTTTCCAATAGGAGGCACTAGCTCCCTGGAAATACGTTTGTTTTGCAATTGTGGTGTCTTAAGTAACCTGAACCTAAACAGATATATTATAAAGAGGCGCTATCCCTCCCTTAGTGATATGGCGGTAAGAAATCACATATGAGAAAATAACTTAGCTTTCTTTAATGGCGGTTTACGCCTTGTGTTCCAAGGCTTTATACTCTTTCTCCATGTGCAGGCCGCCACTTAGGTGAATAATACAATTCCAAACAAGGCAAAGAGAGGATACAATTTCATGCTGACTCTAACACACAGAAATAGTGCACATTGCCCATTTGCAGTTGTTCTTAACTTGTCTTATCTTAAAATGCTTGCTATCTCAGAGGTTTAAACTGTCAGTTTCAACTGTAAGGAATGTAATCAGGAAATGGAAGGCCACAGGCACAGTTGCTGTTAAACCCAGATCTGGCAGGCCAAGAAAAATACAGGAGCAGCATATGTGCAGGATTGTGAGAATGGTTACAGACAACCCACAGATCACCTCCAAAGATCTGCAAGAACATATTGCTGCAGATGGTGTATCTGTGCATCGTTCTACAATTCAGCGCAATTTGCACAAAGAACATCTGTATGGCAGGGTGATGAGAAAGAAGCCCTTTTTTGCACTCACGCCACAGAGTCGCTTGTTGAATGCAAATGCACATTTAGACAAGACAGACTAATTTTGGAAAAAAGTGCTTTGGACTGATGAGACAAAAATTGAGTTATTTGGTCATAACAAAAAGCGCTTTGCATGGCGGAAGAAGAACACCGCATTCCAAGAAAAACACCTGCTACCTACTGTCAAATTTGGTGGCAGTTCCATCATGCTGTGGGGCTGTGTGGCTAGTTCAGGGACTGGGGCCCTTGTTAAAGTCGAGGGTCAGATGAATTCAACCCAATATCAACAAATTCTTCAGGATAATGGTCAAGCATCAGTCACAAAGTTGAAGTTACGCAGGGGTTGAATTTTCCAGCAAGACAATGACTCATAACACAGTTCGAAATCTACAAAGGCATTCATGCAGAGGGAGAAGTACAATGTTCCGGAATGGCCATCACAGTCCCGTGACTTGAATATCATCGAAAATCTATTGGACGATTTGAAGCAGGCTGTCCATGCTCAGCAGCCATCAAATTTAACTGAACTGGAGAGATTATGTATGGAAAAATGGTCAAAAATACCTCCATCCAGAATCCAGACACTCATCAAAGGCTATAGGAGGCATCTAGAGGCTGTTATATTTGCAAAAGGAGGCTCAACTAAGTATTGATGTAATATCTCTGTTGGGGTACCCAAATTTATGCACCTGTCTAGTTTTGTTATGATGCATATTGCATATTTTCTGTTAATCCAATGAACTTAATGCCACTGCTGAAATACTACTGTTCCCGTAAGGCATGTCATATATTAAAAGGACGTTGCTACTTTGAAAGCTCAGCCAATGATAAACAAAAATCCAAAGAATTTAGAGGGGTTCCCAAACTTTTTCATATGACTGTATATGGTGAACTCCTGTGTGCTAAATCTGGCTTTGTGTTAGCTGTACATGTGCGATGAAAAGAAAAGCAGATTTAAAATATTTGCACAGAGCACAGTGACATATTAAACATATTCTGATTACAATCCACCCTTTGTCACTGTGTCTGTGACAAAAACAAACCCTGAGGGTCTTGTCCACAAACCAAAAGGTACTTGTTCACCCCTAACAGTGTAAACAGCTCCTTAAGAACCTTTGTGGAAATGTGGGGTGTAGTCCTGATATAGCTCCTGTTTCATCTGTCTAATATACCAGCGTTAATAAATATTTAACAATGATAAGTTACAATACAATTGGAGGAACAATTACATTTAATACTGTATTACTAAATAGTGATCACTAAATCCCACCAGTGGTGTAGGTGGAGATCTCCTGTTATGTCTTTCATTACTTACATAGTCAGTGTTGCAACTGAATATCACTGGGCCCGTGCTGTGGGTACCATAGCCTCAGATTACATTATGAATCTATATAGCACCTTGGGGGATTTTACTATCCTTTGGCACTTATAACTTTTCTAACTACAGTATGTCGATATATGTGCCCCACCCTTTGTTGTCTGATCCCTTTAAATGAGTTACAATAGTTGAAACAAATTAAACAGATGCTATTCCAGGTCTATTGCTATGATTATTAAAAATTGTTCTTTACCAGTATTATTGCATAATTATACACTATCTTCCCCAACTTCACTATGGGATATTCTATTCCCTTTCAGTTTACAATTTAACATCTATTGCTATGATTATTAATAAATGTTCTTTACCAGTATTATTGCATAATTGTACACTATCTTTTATCTTCCCCAACTTCACTATGGGATGTTCTATTCCCTTTCAGTTTAGAATTTAACATCATTGGTGGTAAATTATGCATATCCTCATACCCTTGAGCCCCTCTTATAACACTTTCAAGTATATTCCTAAACTTACTATATACATGCCTTGTCCAATCCAGTGGTTTGTAGACAAAGCTTGGTGGCTTTGCAGATCCCTCCAAACAAACGTGTGGCTGGTACAGGAACTAAATAGTCTTTGCCATTACTGGAACAGAAACTAAACAGTCTGATTGCCATTTGTTTTATCATGGTAGAGTAATATATTGCTCTTCTTTCCCCTATTGTATTATTAATATGTAGCCTTTATCAGAATGCCTAATCTCACAGACTTACCACTGTTTATAAAGTATTATAGTATATAACTTATCCCCACCTTCCCATCAATCTCTATAACCTCAGGCAATAAGTAAAAAGACAAGCAGGAATTAAGTTACACATAAAATAATGTATTACAGTAATCCCTCCTCCATCGTGGGGGTTGTGTTCCAGAGCCACCCGCGAAATAAGAAAATCCGCGAAGTAGAAACCATATGTTTATATGGTTATTTTTATATTGTCATGCTTAGGTCACAGATTTGCGCAGAAACACAGGAGGTTGTAGAGAGACAGGAACGTTATTCAAACACTGCAAACAAACATTTGTCTCTTTTTCAAAAGTTTAAACTGTGCTCCATGACAAGACAGAGATGACAGTTCTGTCTCACAATTAAAAGAATGCAAATATATCTTCCTTTTCAAAGGAGTGCGCGTCAGGAGAGAGAGAGAGAACAAAGCAAGCAGTCAAAAAAAAATCAATAGGGCTGTTTGGCTTTTAAGTATGCGAAGCACCGCCGGTACAAAGCTGTTGAAGGCGGCAGCTCACACCCCCTCCGTCAGGAGCAGGGAGAGAGAGAGAGCCAGAGAAAAACAAAGTCAAAAATCAATACGCGCCCTTTGAGCTTTTAAGTATGCGAAACACCGTGCAGCATGTCCTTCAGGAAGCAGCTGCACACAGAAGGTAGCAACGTCCCTATCGTCTAGGTGTGCGAACAGCCCCCCTGCTCACACACCCCTACATCAGCGCAAGAGAGAGAGAGAGAGAAAGTAAGTTGGGTAGCTTCTCAGCCATCTGCCAATAGCGTCCCTTGTATGAAATCAACTGGGCAAACCAACTGAGGAAGCATGTACCAGAAATTAAAAGACCCATTGTCCGCAGAAACCCGCGAAGCAGCGAAAAATCCGCAATATATATTTAAATATGCTTACATATAAAATCCGCGATGGAGTGAAGCCGCGAAAGGCGAAGCGCGATATAGCGAGGGATCACTGTATTGATAATATTCATAAATAATAACAATATGCAAAATACATTTGAATATTGGCAACCATACAACCTGATTAAATGGTGACG
This sequence comes from Erpetoichthys calabaricus, assembly GCF_900747795.2. Taxonomy (NCBI): domain Eukaryota; kingdom Metazoa; phylum Chordata; class Cladistia; order Polypteriformes; family Polypteridae; genus Erpetoichthys; species Erpetoichthys calabaricus. Next base: position 43,746,278 of record NC_041407.2, read on the forward strand.
TAGTTCAGGTGGCACACAGACTTGTTAGTTATTTAAAATGTCTCTAGTTAAGGCATCATTGTTGCTCAGCTTTCTTGAGAACAGGCCGTATGCCTGTTCCAAAATGGCTACCGAGCTGTGGTCTCCATTGTGTTGTCCTTTCAGTTCATGGTGTGATGGTCTTCATCATATGTTGGTTAGTAAGAGAGAGAATGTGGTTAAACAAGCAGATTTATAGATTCTCAGTCCAACCCCTACAGCCAATAGGACATCATGGTACTTAAAAGCTTCTGATAGAAGACAATTCCAAACAGCCAAGCTTCAGACCAATGGGGCAAAAACAATCTTAACACCTGCCATCCCCCAAAACCATATGTTAAAGTAACCTGGCTTCCTTACGGGGGTTGAAAGACTTTAGCAGAGAAATACTCGCCAAACTGGTTTAAGGCACATTCCCCCCCATCTGTGTCGTAAAATTCAAAAAGACCCATTCCAAAAAGGGGGGATTAACACTCACTAATGTAACACTAAATTACATTGCTTTGCCTAAATTACAAATAAAGACATACAAAATATTTATCAAGTTATGTGCAAAATCTTACATCACAACACCATTATAGAGCTAATGAGATGCACACATAGTGACTTTCCATTTAGAAGAGGAACACTTCACTTCAGGCCTGCACTGGATACAGCAATCAATCAAGGGAGTCCTTGCATTCAATAGCTGTTATCTCACTTCAGTGACATTTCATGGTCTGTTTTTGTTAAAGTCCATAAAAACTTTGTTTCTGCAACAAATGTCTGCACAACCATATCATGGCATCAGATTTACTTAGCTGGACTTATAATCTATGTTTGCACTCCTTCCACTCTGGGAAAGCAAGTCGTTTATTCACCAGTTATTATCAGGTATGTACAGCAGACCAAGAGTCATTAGTACAGTACAGTCATTTTAAATCTTCATTTGTAGAACACCACCTTTTCTTCATTGATAAAGCACCACCTCTGAGTTGGAGAGGTTTGAACAACCACTAATTGAGTGGCCAAACTAAAATACTGTGCTAAATAAAGAAGGGTGAAGGGCAGAGCAAATACAGTACATAACATAAAACAATGTTTTATCAAACATATATATAATACAATACACAGCACTATTAATAGAAATCCTAGACTCTCAGTTCCCAGTCTAATATAATACATCAAAAATAACAGTTAAAGATAAATTAATATGGCAAGTTACTACATTTTAACCAGGCTAGTGAAAATGTTTCTTCAGTAAGATAATACACTAAACAAAATAAACACATTGCATCAATTATCCATCACAGGTGTCTTAAATTATAACAAGATGTTACATATTTAAACTTATGGGTGTTTTCATTTTTGTCTAAAACAAAATCTTATAACATCTTTACCCTATAACAAACTGTAGCTTATCATATCAAGAGACAAATCTCTTGAATGTCTTTAAGATATTACAACAGCAGTTTATATAGACTAATGGTAAACTTTTTGAATTATTCCCATGTAACATAAATTTTCTGATGTATAACTGACTTAATCTATTCAACTATTTGCATTATCACTAAGCACTAACCTTAATACATTGATGTAACAACAAATCTTCATAAAAGTATTCACTAACAGATACAAATGAATACATATATTTCAGTTCCAATACATTTCATTATTACTGAAGTGTTAATAATAATAATCATTTGCCATACATCAAAATATGTAAACCCTCTTCATTGTATTTTATATGAAGACTAGAGAAAGAAATTAGTCTAGTTTAATATAGCAACAATTAGCCTGTTTGCACTTTACAATTATTTTTATCATTTAAATATTTTATTATACATGATGTTATACCCTTACACTTGCACAATTAATCAGCATGCAAGGAAATAATTCCAATAATTGATGTTCATTAATCTATGATTGATAAGCAAACATATCTAATTTCTCTGCCCAAACTATTTCTTGCAGCTTGTATAGGAATATGCTGTGTGTTTCATCCATTGGTCACAGGGTTTGCTGAATCTGGAGAAACAATACACCTATAGTTACATATATTTTATGCTTATAATACTTTATTGAAATTCAGATCTTTTAATTCTTAACTGCCCACACTACAAACTGTCCTTCTGGCTTCAGTAGGGTCATTGCTTTATTTAACAGTGCATCTGTTTCTAGGCTTCATCAATGACATTCCAGGCTCACTGGCTAGTGTAGGATGGATTACCAATACCAATTAAGTTATCCTTATTATCATTTTTGATTTTACTTGCTATAGCATTTTTTAGATATTCACATGTATTACTATGTTTATTAAATTTGGATGCGATCCCCTTTTACTATACTATTGTGTGGGGTGTCCCCCATCTTTAGGATTTGCTTCACATTATGGATTAGTCAGCTGATAAACACAGAAGCACATACTTTTAATAGACACAGACTTACAAATAATGGCATATGAGAGCATCTACTACCCCAGACTCTGAATAGGAATCTTTAATCTTCTTTTATTTATTTATTTATTTACAGTCATGGCCGAAATTATCGGCACCCCTGGAATTTTCCTTGAAAATGCACCATTTCTCCCAGAAAATTGTTGCAATTACAAATGTTTTGGTATACACGTTTATTTCCTTTATGTGCATTGGAACAACACAAAAAAACCAGAAAAAAAGCCAAATCTGACATAATTTCACACAAAACTCAAAAACCGGGATGGACAAAATTATTGGCACCCTCTACTTAAAATTTGGTTGCACACCCTTTGGAAAAAACAACTGAAATCAAGTGCTTCCTATAACCATCAACAAGCCTGTTACACCTCTCAACTGGAATTTCCGACCACTCTTCTTTTGCAAACTGCTCAAGGTTTCTCAGATTTGAAGGGCGCCTTCTCCCAACAGCAATTTTGAGATCTCTCCATAAGTGTTCAATCGGATTTAGATCCGGACTCATTGCTGGCCACTTTAGAACTCTCCAGCGCTTTGTCTTCAACCATTTCTGATTGCTTTTAGAGGTATGTTTGGGGTCATTGTCCTGCTAGAACACCCATGACCTCTGACACAGACCCAGCTTTCTGACACTGGGCTCTACATTGCGCCCCAATATCTTTTGGTAGTCTTCAGATTTCATGATGCCTTGCACACAGTCAAGGCATCCAGTGCCAGAGGCAGCAAAACATCTCCAAAACATCTTAGAACCTCCACCATGTTTGATTGTAGGTACTGTGTTCTTTTCTTCGTAGGCCTCATTCCGTTTTCTGTAAACAGTAGAATGATGAGCTTTACCAAAAAGCTCTACCTTGGTCTCATCTGTCCACAAGACGTTCGCCCAGAAGGATTTTGGCTTCCTCAGGTACATTTTGGCAAACTCCAGTCTGGCTCTTTTATGTTTGTGTCAGCAGTGGGGTCCTCCTGGCTCTCCTGCCATAGCGTTTCATTTCGTTCAGATGTCGACGGATAGTTCGAGCTGACACTGTTCCACCCTGAGTCTGCAGAACAGCTTGGATATGTTTTGAAGTTGATTGGGGTTGTTTATCCACCATTTGGACTATCCTTTGTTGCAGTCTTTTATCAATTTTTCTCTTCCATCCACATCCAGGGAGATTAGCTACAGTGCCATGTGTTGTGAACTTCTTGATTATGTTGCGCACAGTGGACAAAGGAACATGAAGATCTCTGGAGATGGACTTGTAGCCTTGAGATTGTTGATATTTTTCCACAATTTTTGTTCTCAAGTCCTCAGACAATTCTCTGCTCTTCTTTCTGTTCTCCATGCTTAGTGTGGCACACTCAGACACACAACAGAAAGGTTCAGTCAACTTTTCTCCATTTTAACTGGCTTCAGGTGTGATTGCTATATTGCCAGCACCTGTTTCTTGCCACAGATGAGTTAAAACGAGCATCATATGCTTGAAATAAAACGATTTACCCACAATTTTGAAAAGGTGCCAATAATTTTGTCCGGCCCATTTTTGGAGTTCTGTGTGACATGATGTCAGATTTGGCTTTTTTTTCTGTTTTTTTGTGTTGTTCCAATGCACATAAAGGAAATAAACATGTATATACAAAAACATCTGTAATTGCAATAATTTTCTGGGAGAAAGGGTGCATTTTTTGGGAAAATTGCAGGGGTGCTGATAATTTCGGCCATGACTGTACATATGTACGTACGTACGTACCTGCCTACCTAGATTTTATCCCACTTCATGCCCAAGTAGTACTTGGCTAAGTCAGAAGTTGTTTAGACATCATTCAGCACACTGGATGGAGAAAGCAACTTTTCACAAACATCAGCCTCTCATTTTTGCAGTCATTTCAACACACTTAGCAATTGCTTCATTCTTTCAAATATAATCACAAATTCTCATACTCACATTCTCTTTTACAATTGCACTTCATTCACAGAGATCTCTATCACTCGTACTATAAACTCACTTGAGGTTGTGCCTTTTTTTTATACTTTTTCACCATTCAACGCACTTAAACACGTCTTTCCGTTCATGCTTATTTACTTATCATGACCACCAAACAACTTACTTCTTTACCTTCATGCTTATCATGACAATCAAACAAATTCTCAGGACGCAAGCTGGTACTACTTTCATCAAATTAGGAGCACACCTAGCTCAGTTTCATACAGCGCTAGTCTCCAGATCATGGAAACTCCGTGGTGAACCGATTCAGCAACAATCAAGGAAAAATATTTCTGTGGAGATCCGATTCAGCGACAACAAGGTGAATCCACTCATCGGGAAATCACAATTCCACAACAAAAAAGCATTCCCAGAAAAAACTATGCAGTCACAGAGAATATATTGACTCAACAAGGAAAACATACACACTTCCCATCGCCGGCAAGTGTGCTAACCACTGCACCACCATATGCTTTACCGTAATAGTTCCTAAAATACACATCCTCCATTCACGCACACCAGGCACATTCTGCTTCTCGCAAGAACTTGTCTCCCTTCTCTTTTATTATTATAAAAAGAGCATTTTTCCTTTAAACTTGATGAGGGTTTGAAAGGAAAAATGTTTTGCATGTTTATGACTAGTTTTAAACAAAGTGGAGACATTTTATTTACTTTATCCCAATTATATATATATATAAAATCATATTTCTTTGTCATATGAGAAGCTGTCTCATTTTAAATCCACACTTATCCAATTAATACCTTCCTAAAGTATGGCCAGTACTTACAGGATGGTAACAGAGGCATGCTTCTCATTACAAAGTTAAAACCAAATTTATTTGTTTTTTTTCCAATTTAAATTAGAGCTCTTTATATTTTAGTGCTATTTGTGTGCACAGTCTGCAGTTTCCTTTTTAACACTAGCTTATAACACATGTTTGTAATTTAAGCAATACTTATAAGATGACTTCAATAATTTCATTAGTTTCTGTGTATTTTCGAAGTCCTGCAATTATCTGTATTTGTTTAACACACATTTCATGACACTTTATCAGTTTTGGGGGTGCTGCATTTAACCTGGGCAGCGTGACAGCAACAGCTGCACAGCTCATAAACTGTGTTTTTAACAGGTGGACAAATCGTGTATTTTGGATTATATCGGGCTGCTAGTATGCCATTAAAGATTGATACAATTATTTTCGTGAGCATGATCGAGACTTTATGGATTTTATCGGCATTGACATTGTTCATCTTTAAGTAACTGACTGCCAGCCCCACTGGATGTGTGACTCGTCTGACGACAAGGTAAATGCATGCCTGCATGCATCAACTCTTAATAACGCACAGCTCTTCATAACTTTAAAAAATATTATTTCTAATGGCTAACGGTGTAACTTATTGAATAACAGTGTTCCCCAACACAGTACTTGTTTCTCTGACAGGCTTTGGACATCCGTACGGCAGCTGATTAATATGTGTTGTCTACCCGGGTGTCGTTTCAGTTTCATCTTTTTTTTTATAATCATATTTTGCACTTTTAAGTCCAACCTGCTTAATGCGATTAGCAGAAGCTACCACAATTCACCGGCAGCTGTTTTTTCTTGCCCCTGCACTGTAGCCTATGTACCAACACCACCTCTTGCACTCATGGGATTAATATCCCCATCCAGTTAGGGCCAGGCATTTAGAGTAGTATAATGACCGAGACCTTCCATGCCGTCATTATCAGAAGCGTATTTTATATATGTGATACATTATAAATATGATACGGTTATTAATTTAACCACAATCCTGCTCACAGCGCCAATTGTTTTCCAATAGGAGGCGCTAGCTCCCTGGAAATACATTCGCTTTGCAATTGTGCGTCTTAAGTAACCTGAACCTAAATAGATATATTATAAAGAAGCGCTATCCCTCCCTTAGTGATACGGCGGTAAGAAATCACATAAGAGAAAATAACTTAGCATTCTTTAATGAAGGTTTACGCGGCATAACAGATGGGAAGCCATGACAAGACCTTGTGTAGAGTCTGCCATTTTCGTCTCTGCATTGGAAGGATTTTCAGAATCGAATGATGGTATCTTCCATCCGTCCATCAGCTTCAAAGGTATGCCGGGCAATGTTCCAAGGCTTTATACTCTTTCTCCATGTGCAGGCCCCCACTTAGGTGAATAATACAATTCCAAACAAGGCAAAGAGAGGATACAATTTCATGCTGACTCTAAAGGCTCATTTATACTTCACGCTCAGAACGCGTATGCGCTCTCATCATGGCCGCCACGCGTTCTGAGCGTTCATTTGATGCGTCCTCTGAGCAGGTCCTCAGAAATTAATGCGACACATGCGTTAGTTGCAGTACCAGCAAAAAGTCAGGGGGCGCAGTGTGCTAAAAGCTGGAATGTGACGTCAGAGTCTCTGTTTACTATCTACATGTGACAGAAAGACGCTTTGCGGCTCCTACGAAATCGGTGTGCACGCTTCGATATTTGATAAATGGTTCGATGTGGTGAAGCAAAATGCCGACATACAGATGTATTCACGGTGCATTTATATTCAAGCGTCGCATATTCCCGATCGTAATGACACGATACGTTTTAAAATTCTCACATACTGTCTTCTGTGCTCTTTTTTTTTTTCTAGAGCTTCCTCTGCTCCTGACAGCAGCGAATCGCCGTGGCAAATAGCAATAGATCGCCACACTGAGCACATTAAATATATGATATTCCAACTCTCTGCACATTTAGAATCCTTAGATTTATACTTGATATCACTTTCATGATGAAAACCGTTAAAGTATGTATATTACATTTTACAGATAAATCGGTAATTTCGTTTAAATAATGAATACTGTTAATAATTACATACATGGGGTGACACAGTGGCGCAGCATTAGCGCTGCTGTCTTGCAGGGAGTCACGTCGATGTTTACATGTTTTCCAGCTGGGTTTCCTCAGTGTACTCCAGTTTCCTTCCAAAGATATGCAGATTTGGCGATTTGGTGCCGCTAAAACGACGCTAGTGTATGTGTGTGCTTGTATTCACCTTGCGATGAGCCGAGGCATCATTCAGGGATTGTTTCTCACTCGTGCCCAATGCTTGCTGGAATGGACACATTCCTGGATTTAATCAATAAACATCCTTTTCAGAGATATTGCGGTAAGGTGTCATCGGAATTTAATGGGTGTTCTAGGCAATTCACAACACAGAGAAGCCGAACATGTTCTCACCGTGATAATATCTCACACTGCCACCTAGCGGATTCCTCCAGATTTACGTAAAGTACGCGCGCTAGTATAAACACTTCAACGCTTGCATAGCAGGAGCGTCTGCTACAGCATGCGTTGCATCGCGTGAAGTATAACTCCGGACTAACACACAGAAATAGTGCATGTTGCCCATTTGCAGTTGTTCTTACCTTGTCTTGTCTTAAAATGTTTGTCTAGCAGTTTTTATATGGTGAACTCCTGTGTGCTAAATCTGGCTTTGTGTTAGCTGTACATGTGAGAAGAAAAGAAAAGCAGATTTAAAATATTTGCACAGAGCATAGTGACATTTTAAACTTATATTCTGATTACAGTTACATAGAGAACTTTTAAGTGAAACTCAAAGAGACCTAAGATGTATAAAACGTAAACAGAAAAATCTTATATAAGAACTTTTCTTTTGTATTATTAGTTTTTCTTATTTTTGTGTAAACTGTTTTGCTTTGAATTTTTACCAAACGTTTTAAAACAAACTCATTTGAATTGTGGAATTACTTGCATACTGTATGTGTCAACGAGTCACACTCAAAGCCTGAATTCCTTTAGAAAGCAGAAGTGGCGGAGGTTTTGGAAACCAGACAAATGCAGCTACAAGTAATAAGGCCAGTGTTGGTGTTTGGTGCAGAGACATGGACAGTAATGAAAAGAGAGGATGATAAACTTGAAAGAATTGAAATGAGAATGCTGAGGTGAAATTTGGTGCTTTCATTGAGGAAGAGTCTGAAAAATAAGAAGGTTAGATGGGTGAGTGAGTGAAAATGCAAGAAATTAGACTAAGATGGTATGGGCATGTGGTAAGGAACAACAAGTGGAAAGTGAGTGAGGGAGTCTGGTAAAGGCATCTTCCAATGTGAAGGGCAAGGGGGAGACAGAGGCGTGCATGGGGAGATTGTGTGGAGAAGCACATTAAGGAGAGGGCATGAGGGACGAAGATATAGGGTACAGGCAAACATTGAGGGGACTATTCACCATGGCAGCTGGTTTCTAGCAAAGGGTATAATTCCAAAGAAGAAGAACAAAAAGTCACATACTACTAACAGAATATTTGAAAAATGCATCAGTATAGAGAGAGTACTGTAGATAAGAACCATCTTTAATGAAAAGGCATTTAATTAACTTATTCTTTCAAGATCTGCTAACTTTCAGGGTAGCATATCTGTTCTCTAATAGTATTTCAAAAGCCTGTTTGTTTATAGATAGCATTAAGTACAAGCCGGGAACTAATTCTGGATGGGTTGTCAGTATATATCATAATATACAATGGATCATAATAAGGCTCGTTAGAATCACCAGTCAATCTAACTAGGACATCTTTGAAATGTTGGAGGTAAATCAGACTACCCAGAAACAAATCCATGCAGAGACAGGTAGAATGTACTAAAACCACACAATTTGTGATTGGGTTGGGACCTGAAACCAGGAGTGTGGTTAATCTACATCAGCGTTTCTTAACCTTTAAGTATTTGCAACCCGAGTTTTCATAACTGTTTTAATCGCGCCCCCCCCCCCTAAAGTTTTTTTGAAACCCTAATAAAATTTATTTCTATATTTTTTGCTGCTGATACACCGCTACAAGTTTAAAATTTCCCTACGAATAGCGAAATTACGCCACATATGGCAACACTGCCCACCTCTTCTTATTTCTCTCGCTTTCACGGAAAGTTTCAATCTTTGCACCTGTTAGTATAAATGTGAGCTTTGTTTGCTGAGGCCATATTTCAGTCTGGTTGTTTGACTTAAGTACTCGATAGTGTTTGTAGTAACTCGAATATACGTTGTAAAAATCAAACATTTTTAAGCTCACCACCATGGATACATTTTTAATTGGGCGCAAATGAGCATCGGACAATTGTGAAGCATCAACAAGCGTGGAGAAGAGCGTCGTTCCGAAGGTTAAATCAAGAAAATATTCTGAAGAGTATTTAAATTTTGGATTCACAAGAACCAAAGTAGCCGGCGAGGAGATGCCCCTTTGTGTTATTTGTTTGAATATTTTGGCGGTGGACAGCATGAAACCCAACAAGCTTAAATGCCATTTGGAAACAACTCACAGTGAGTACGTTAATAAACCTCGAGAGTTTTTTGCTGCTAAACTAAAATCGCATGAAAAGCAAAAATCTGTTTTTAATAAAGCTTTGTCTGTCAATGAAAAAGCTTTACTAGTTTCTTACAAAGTTTCGTATCAAATAGCTAGATCCAAAATGCCGCACACTATTGGAGAAGAACTCATTCTGCAAGCTGCAATTCAAATTGTGGAAATTATGCTTGGAGATAATTTTACCAAACAACTGCAGTCCATCCCTTTATCAAATGATACTGTTGCTCGTCGAATTGGTGATATATTTGAAGATACACAGGAGCAGCTATTGTCAAAACTGCGTGGAAGAGTGTTCTCAATTCAGCTTGATGAGGCAACAGATAGCAACAAGGAACAATTGCATATGTTCGATTTTGCGATGGATTGTCAGCAGTGGAGGAGCTTTATTTTGTAAACCAGTACGAGACAGAGCGACAGCACTTGCTTTATTCAATATATTGGATAATTTCATGACTGAGGCTAACATACAATGGGAAACTGTGTTGGAATATGTACAGATGGTGGTCGAGCAATGTCTGAAAAATTCCAAAGTTTACAAACATTAGTAAGACAAAAATCTCCACAGTGTATCTGGACACATTACATGATTCACAGGGAAGCCCAACCTGCCAAAGAACTAAGTCCTGGTCTAAACAATGTGTTGACCACAGTTACATCTGTCATGAATTATATAAAAATGAGCCCCTTAAAATCAAGACTTTTTTCTGCTCTTTGCAAAGATATGGGTGCAGAACATACAGCTTTACTTTTTTACTGTGAAGCAAGGTGGTTATCACATGGCAAATTTCTCCAACGTGTTTACAAATTAAGAGATGAAATAGCAATGTTCTTGGAAGAGGAAAAGCGCAAGGAAGCAGTAATGTTTCGAGATCACTTATTCATGATGAAATTGAGCTACTTAACCAACATATTTGATAAACTGAACTTGTTAAACATTTAGCTTCAGGGAGCTAATATACATATCTTGGAGATGAGTGACAAGGTGAATGCTTTTTGCAGAAAACTCGAAGTATGGAACACACACACGTAAAGCAGAAAAACCTGGAAATGTTTAGCAATGTGAACGAATTTGTTAAAAACTATACTGCCAATGAGGATTACGTCAAAGTTATATTTTTAACTATTAAAAATAATCTAACCATTTTGGCTAAAAATTTCAGAAGGTATTTTATAACTGACGAAAACTTAATAAAAACATACGAGTGGGTCAGAGACCCATTTCAAAATATTCCCGAAGGTCTCTCAGTTGAAGAACAAGAACTATTCATAGACCTCACAGCAAGTGGCTAAATTAAAAGGGAGTTTGGTAATAAACCACTGTTTGAATTTTGGGCTGGACTAGATGAACAATTTTTGGCATTGAAAGAAAGAGCTTTTCGTATACTTTTACAGATTCCTACATCTTATCTGTGTGAAACCGGATTTTCCACAGTAGTGGCATTAAAGACAAAATATAGGTCCCAGCTAAGCATAGAAAGAGAACTCAGAGTTTCAATTTCTAATTTATTACCGTGTTATGAAAAGCTTTGTTCTGCAAGACAGGCTCAAGGAGCCCACTAATACCAATTTCTTCTTTTTTAATTAATGATATATCATAGATGCATATTTTATTATACCTGCTTAACTTTTATCGACATTTATCTAACTCTGTATTTATTTTTATAGTATCAGAATGTAGTTTAAGTTAATTTGTTTTGGTTTCAATAAATGTATTTTTCATATTTTCGATTCTTGTTTTCTTTTTTTCACATCTTCGCGCCCCACAGGTTGAGAACCGCCGATCTACATTAATCTCTGAATCACTTGGTGAGCCCTTTACCATAAAAGAACAGGTTATTTAAGTAAAGTGACAAGGTCATGGCACCATAGTGTGATCACTTCTTGCATGTTGGTCAAACCAACAAGTTGGTTTACATTTATTTAAGTTCATTTTCATAATGTGGGATTAAACAGGTAATCTGAAAATGTTTCAAAACATCTATGACTCACACAGAAGCTCATCAGTTTCTAACTCTGATTTTTTTTCTTCTGTCTTTTTGTACTTTTCACTAGGTAATTTAATACATTTTACTTGACAATGAAAGATCACACTTCATCCAGCAGATCAAGGTTCCACTGCACTAATCAATTTTTCTAGCAATTTCCAGTCATAGTCTTTATTTACATAATCTTAGAGAGTCAGGAGAAGCCATGGTGCGCTCCTGTGACCATCAGTCAGGTAGTTTGATTTGCGAGACTGGTCTGCCACTCATCCTGATACATTGTATATGCATTTAATTATCTTTATCATTCATAGTGGCTCCGAAATCCATGCTAACCCCTACTTTCTCTGCTGTTCTTTTTCCGTTTTTTTGTGGTGGCGATTTGCACCACCACCACCCGATCAAAGCACAGCACAGTCCCTACATTGATGGATTAAAGGCCATACGTCCACATGACCATCATCATCAAGTTCTTCCATGTGAAGCCTGAATACCATGAGGACTGATTGAGGTCATTTATGTTAGGTGGAATGCCTAGAGGCAGCTGAGTGGTCTTGTGGCCTCAGAACCCCTGCAGATTTTTTTTTCTCCAGCTGTCTGGAGTTTTTTTTTTTTTTTTCTGTCCTCCCTGGCCATCGGATCTTACTTTTATTCTATGTTAATTAGTATTGCCTAATTTTATGTCTTATATATTTTGTCTTTCTTTCTCTTTCTTCATCCTGTAAAGCACTTTGAGCTACATCTTTTGTATGAAAATGTGCTATATAAATAAATGTTGTTGTTGTTTATTTTAATAATTCTATCCCTCAACTACTGGAGTTAACACAAATAATAAATAATAATTTCATGCATTAATTTCTACTAGGATTTACTACTGCAATGCAGTGTTGACTAGCTCTTCAAATCATTCTTTATACAGGTTTCAGTTAATTCAAAATGCTGCTGCATGAATTATTACAAGAAAGTACAATCACATAACTCCAGGTCTTAAGTCCTTACACTGGCTCTCAGTTAAGTTTAGGACAGATTTCATAATCCTCCTTTAAAAATATAAAGCTTTAAATGGCCAAGGCCCTACTTACTTATCTGAACTTATCATTACTTATAAACCAGAGGGCACATTAAGATCTCATGATTTCAGCCTGCTTATGATTCCAAGGATTAACAAAAATAAAAGAGGGCCCTGAAGCTGTGGAATAATCTGTCTGCTACTCTAAGAGATGCCCCTTCAGTCTTTGCTTTTAAATCCATGCTTGGGACTCACTACTTCAGTTTAGCATACCTTGAGCTGCTGATTAGCTATGCATACTACATTTCTATTGATAGACATTAGTACTAAAATATAAATAATGCAATATTTATAAACTGTTACTAACCCTCTCCTCTTCTGTTTCTCTTCTCGGTACTGACATGAGGCACATGGTACTTTTGTTATACTGCTAAGTTGTTTGCCTGTCTATGGAAAAGTTATCTCTGATAAAGGAGCACTGGAATCATCAGGTAGAAGAGTCTTTTAACCAGATTGGCCGGCCCAGCACTGACTCAGCAGAAAGGTCTCCAAGACTCTGACTACTTTTTAACAACCTGGCCATAGTTCTATAATTAAATGTTTGACAGATATTGTCATTTTTCATTTATGTTAATTAGTTTCTACTTGGTTGATTATATATTTGAACAAATATGTATCCTTATACGAGATTGTTCTATATTTAGTGGGTGGTATAATCTATTCTAGCATTTTGCCTTGAGAGTTGTTGTGGCACTCTGATCCTGCACTTGGTGATAAATGCTGTGCAAGAACAAAGTACTTTTTATTGTTGCATTTATGAGGTGGCAATGATAGATTGGCCATCTAGCTTTATGAAGAGGATTACTTGTGTTCTGTTTTGTGTGTTATATTTACTACACCCATTGCTCGCCCAATCTACCTAGAATGGGGTCTTCCACAGAGGACGGCCCTTCTCTGGACATGCGCACCCAGCTGCACGTCCCTTCCTATCGGAGGAACCGGCATTCACCCCTTGATTCCTCCTATCACTCTTGGACGCCCCGACGGTCTGGGTCTGCGCATGGGAAACGCACAGATCCAAGCCCGTCGGCATCCATACAGAACGACAGGAGACTGTCGTAGGCTCGGGGCGTCGGGCGCTAGGACCCGGGGCACTTATCAGCCCCGGTCCTGTCTGCCCTCTCGATGTTGCTTCCCTCACCTCGCGAACCGCCTGCACCACCACATCCACTGTTGGAGATCCTCCTACTCGATACTGTTCATTCGGATCACGGCCAATTTCGGTGGGCTCTCCTTTATGCTGTACAGGGTCGATTTTACTTACCTTCCCCGCCGTACGACTCCGGCCAAAGGATCCAGCGATGCGTCCTTCCACCGCAGCATGCAGCGTCTGTGATGACACGCCCGCCTTCACCTCCAGCTCCTGCAGGTCTGCACGGAGCGCACCGAGCATCTGTAACAGCGGCGCTGCAGCCTGAAGGAACTCCTCCAAGACATGCAGCACTACTGGCAAAGACAGGAAGTCATCCGGCGCAGAGCCTACCTTTCTGTCAGCCCCTTGCTTCGACTGCTTCCTGTGGGCCTCCTCCTCCGGCCCAATCGGGTCTCCCCCCCTGGCACAAGACTGGCATTTCTTGGTCCCGCCTCTATACAGTCATTGGCGGGAACCCAAGACACACCGGCCAATCCCGTGCCTGTCACGGGGAGGGACTTCTGGTCCATGGCCATTTTGGCTCTTCTCCTCCTAGTGTGGTGACAAGCTGGCTCTTTGAGTTGCAGCGTCTCCCTTTCCGCAGCCTCTGCTGCTTCTTGGAAGCCCCGCAGACCAGCACGAGTCTGCCACCGACAAGGATCCAGGCAACCCCTGCCTGCTAAAGATTGAACACATGCGGCCCCATAGGGCCGGTTGCCGACAAGCAGGGCACTCACCTCACGGGTCCCTTCTGTCCGGGGAAACGTCCCCGGCATGGCCTCTCTCAACACCACGCCGTCCCGGGCTCCTTCCGCAACAGCACGCTCCCTGGAGCCCGCTGCACCTAGGTAAGGCCCGTTGATGTTTCGCCGCACCAGGAGAGAACCTCGTGACCATGGTCCGCTGACGATCCATGGAGCAAGATTTTCTTGCGGGGTTGTAGGCACGCTGCTCCTGCAGTACGTGTGTGGGCGCACCTGCTGCGCCGAGCCGTCCACAAAATTATTTTTTTCTGGAATTCCCCGCCTTGGAACAGGCGGATCGTCCCATCTGGGATGCCATTGTGGTGACTGGCTCGGACACAGACAGGCAGACACGCTCATGTCACCCAACACACGTTTATTTACACTATTATTTACAATTATTGTGCCACCATCCCCAATCTTCCCCAAAGTCCAGGCCAACCACTCTGCCTCTTCGGACCGCCTCCTTCTCTCTTTCTATCACCTTGTCCTGCTTCCACCTGACTCCAGCCTCGAATGAAGGGAGGCGGCCCATTTTATCCATCCCCGGATGTGCTCCAGGTGTGCACCAGCAATCCCGCGGACACGCCCCAGTGTGGCGGAAATGCCGGCTGTCCTCCCGGAAGCACTCTGGGTGTTCCCTCTCTTCATCCCCCCAGCACTTCCTGGTGTGGCAGAAGTACTGGGGTCCAGGGTCCTTCAGGCAGGGGGACGCCCCCTGGTGGTGACCACAGGCCCCTACAGGGTTGGGTTGGTCTTCCAAGCCTTGTACCCGTGGCCCCCAATACAACCAGGGCGGACGCCCCCTCGCGGTCTGGAGAAGGAATGAGCCCTCCTCCTGTCTTCCTGGGCGTCCCGGCCGAGCATGAACCCTGTAAAATCAACAGAATTTTTATTTTTCTTCACGTGTGGGGCACGTCTTCCCCGTGAACCCCACAGGCAATACACAGTCCCAAAGCACCTCAATACCAACACAGCAATCCTTCCTCTGGCACCACTACTCCTCTCAGGCAACCTCGTTCTCTTCCTCCCGATTCTGGCTCCTGAGTGGTGGATGCTGGCCCTTTTTATAGCCCACCCAGAAGTGCTCCATGTGCTTGATCACCTGTTGCTAATTGTACCACTGGGCAGGACTGTAGAGGTGTCCAGGTGGGCTCCGGGATCCATGCAGCAGCCCCTGGCGGCCATCCCAGATCCCCACAGGGTTGTGGAGAACTCCATCTCCTATGAAACCCTGCGGGAAACTGAGGCACCGTTGTCAGCCAGGGAGGCTGCCACCAAGCGTCCCAGGGGAGGTAGTGAGATGCCCATGGTTGCTCCCCCGGAACATATGTGGAAGGGGTGTCAACAATATATATATATATATATATATATATATATATATATATATATATATATATATATATATATATATATCACACACACATCAATAACACATCCGCAGTTATATATATCAGTTACACATACAAATGTAACTTGGAAATAATTAAAGTCCTTGAAGCAGTTTAACCATAATTCAAACATTCTTTAATTCTTTACATACTTTACTTGAAAGAAATTTCCTTATTTGAAAGCAGAACTAAATCCATCCATCCATCCATTTTCCAACCCGCTGAATCCGAACACAGGGTCACGGGGGTCTGCTGGAGCCAATCCCAGCCAACACAGGGCACAAGGCAGGAACCAATCCCGGGCAGGGTGCCAACCCACCGCAGAGAACTAAATGAATTAGTAAATAAATATCACTTTTTCACTAATTCTGGAAAAAAAAACTGAAATGAAAATAGTACCATAAATAAATCGTTACAGGCTTGGTTGATGCTTGTGAGTAGAGTAGCCAAAACAAGCAGCTACTTAACCCCAGTAGAGCAGATTAAAAAACTCCACCACACCGTTCACAGCAGAAGTGAGATGATCCGTATAGCCAATGCTGTGCTAACGATTCCTTCTCCTGCAACTTAACTTTAGTTATCTGGTTGACAACGTAAAACACTTCTCATGTAATTTCTAAATGCGTGTACTACCCATCTAGATTCTGATTTGTCTCTAGCTCCCTATCTTCTACCTATATGCTTTTTCTTCACAATCTTTGACCTTCCCTATCCTCCAGGTAAGTAAAATAAATTTAAATAAAATTAAACTCTTACTTTTAACCTTGGGACATTTTAAATACTGTTACATATCATTATATCTTGCCTGAAGAAGGGTTCTGAGTTGCCTTGAAAGCTTGCATATTGTAATCTTTTTACTTAGCCAATGAAAGGTGTCATTTTGCTTGCCCTCTCATAACATTATGGTAACATTCATAACAAAATACTATTTTAATCAATTTACAATTAAAACAAGTACATTGCTATTGTTGGCACTGCTATTAAATGGCTGCACCTACAAGTCCTTCTATAAATAAATACAGGGTGACCAAGCGTCCTCTTTTGCCCGGACATGTCCACTTTTTACGTCCTGTCCGGGGCGTCCTGGCGGGTTTTATAAATTCACGAAAATGTCCGGTTTTTCGTAGGACCGTTACGCGTGTACGTAAATTGACTGGCGTTTTGCACACAATACTAGGGTACTACTTTTTTGCGCGACGTAATTACCGGGAGGCTGCCTTGTGGGCAGGTCTGCGCCGCGCGCGCAAACACACAGACACAGACAGGGAGCAGTGCAGACAGGGATCGGAGCAGATAGCGGAGCAGTATAGCAGGGAAAATGCCGAAGCGTAAGTGCAGCTTCACCGATGAACTGCAAAGAAAATTTCCCACATACCGTCCCGGTCGGGACAAGTGGGAGGCGGAGTGCACCGTGTGCAAAGCCGGTACATATGTCTCGGTATCCAATAAAGGTGCTGGGGATCTGAAAGCCCACATGGACACGAGAAACATAAA
The DNA here is from genome assembly GCF_900747795.2 of Erpetoichthys calabaricus. Taxonomy (NCBI): domain Eukaryota; kingdom Metazoa; phylum Chordata; class Cladistia; order Polypteriformes; family Polypteridae; genus Erpetoichthys; species Erpetoichthys calabaricus. The sequence goes on from NC_041407.2 coordinate 43,763,864, forward strand.
AAAGCTGTGCGAGGTGAGACTAGTTCATCTGCAAAGTTGAGAGTTTTTTGTCAGACCAGGAAAAACAGAGGATGATGTAAATGCAGCAGAAGGTGCAATGGCTTTTCATACAGTGAGACATCACAACAGTTACAGGTCCATGGATTGCACCAGTACTTTGCTTAAAAAGGCATTTCCTGACTCTAACATTGCAAAAAAGTTTAGTAGTGCTCGCACCAAGACCGAAGCCATCGTCAATGGTGCTATAGCCCCCAACTCTGTTGAAATCACTCATGAAGCACTCAAAGAAATCCAGTACTGTGGTGTTTCCACAGACGGGAGTAACCACGGAGCAGTGAAAATATTCCCAGTCATAATCCAGTATTTTGACTGGAAGAAGGGTGGCGTGCAAACAAAATTGATTGAAGTTAAAGACACACCCAATGAGACAGCAGAAACCATTGCAAAATATCTCACAGAAACCCTGGCAAAAAACAATCTGTCGGAAAAATTGCATTGCATTTACTGGAGACAATTGCAACACAAATTTTGGAGGAATCCGACGTGATGAAGCTGGAAAGAATGTGTTTGCAAATTTGAAGAGTTTGCTGCAAAACAAGACTCTGATCGGTGTGGGTTGCCCAGCACACATATTGAATAATTGTGCACACCATGGGGCAGGCACAATAGAAATTGACATTGAGAATATCATATTCAAAATCTACCAGTACTTTCACATTTACACTGTGCGCACTGAGAGCCTGAAGGAGTATTGTGTTTTTGTTGAGATTGATTACAGAAGGATGCTCTCTCACAGCAAGACAAGGTGGCTGTCATTGTTCCCAAGCATTGAGAGGATGTTACAGATGTTTCCAGCTTTAAAGGCATATTTTCTGTCTCAGCAAAAGCCACCCATAGCATTCAAGAGTTTTTTTGAAAATGATTTTGCTGAAATCTACCTTTGGCACATGCACACACTCATGTCTGTGTTCCACACCCATATTCAAGAAATGGAACAGGAGAACATGTCCATTATGGAAGTGAAGAAGATATTAAACAATTTACATACCATTCTTCTTCAACGCAAGAGCAACAACTTCATGTCCCTTAAAGTTAAGGGACTACTGGCAGAGAAGCGCAAAGATGGACTTGACAAAGGCTGTGACCAGTTCTGTGCAGATGTGCATGGCATGTACAGTGCATGTCTGGAGTATCTGGAGAAGTGGATGACTCCCATGGAAGAGTTCTCAACATTCATGTGGATGGATCTGAGTGAGCCACCAAACTGGAATGATGTGGAGGCATGCATCAATTACCTTGGAGAGAAGGGGGTGGCAGTTGATGATGTTAAGTGTTTTGACCAGGTCACCAATCTGAGGAAATTCACAGAAACGTGCAACCATGATGAGGAGTTCAGTGGCCTGCAGGTACACCAGAAGTGGACCAAATATTTTGAAAAGGCAAAAAGCATTGCATGTTACTCAGAGCTACTGACAATTGCACAGTTTGTCTTTGTACTTCCCTCTCACAATGCAAATGTTGAGAGGGTTTTTTCATTAATGCAAAGCCAGTGGACCAAGGAGAGGAACAAGCTCTCCGTAGAGTCACTAAACGGGATTCTACTAGTTCAGTACAACTTCAAAGACATGTCTTGCAAAGACTTTCATGCTTATTTGTTAAGCTATCGAAAACTGCTAGGAAAGATCAGCTCTACAGCAAAATATGGATGGGCTGACAAGGAGGATGAAGAAGAGAAGCAGGATGAAGAAGAAAACTAAAGATGAAAAGTCTAGATTCTTTTTGTTTAAGTTTTTTTGTCTTTGTGAGACTCTTCTGTTATTTATTTTATTACATTTAAGAGATATATTGTTGAAGCTGGAACAGAATAGTTCATATTTAGAACAATATTTAATTATTTATTTGAAGAGTCTAAGAAAGCTATTATTTTGTTATACGTTTTTACAGATTTCATTTTATTTTATTACAGAGGTTAATTCTGCACCATTGAAGTATAATAAATAATGTTCATCAACCACCAAGAAGCTTGTCTGAATTCGTCTGGAGGCCGTGCCGATCGTCCTCTTTTTTGGAAATCAAAATATGGTCACCGTAATAAATAGAAACCCATCATCCAGTACAGTAATTTTCCTCAAAGTAAAAACTCTCCTTGGCAAATGACCTGCTACTATTCAACTTCAAAATAAAAACTATTTAATAAAAACAGCTAGGGTATGTAATTTTACCGTTCTTTTCTTAATTACAGTACATTCATTAGGATTGACTGGTGCTTTGCCTTGGGTTGTTTTTTGCACTGCACCCAAAGCTGCTGAGACAGGTTGTAGCTCCCTATGGTCTTGAAAAGGAATAAGTAGGTTGTATAAATTAATGATCCTTACATTAACGCAATGACATCTACTGCAATTTATATTTCATCTGCTATATTTTTGGAAGCTGAACGTTTAAAAGTGTTGTGACCACTTAATTTTCTTTGTCTTTTTGTTGTCTTCCCTTTCATCTTTACAAAAAAGTATAACTCATTTACTAAATTGGGAGTGGAAGGGGTTTAGGACAAAATAGGAGGGTGGAAGTGGCAATACATGCATGACTGACTCCTTCCTCCCTTGTGACTGATTCAGCTAGGATGGCCTCCACACCCTGTGACACCAAGCTCATTTAAATAAGTTTGATAATGGTTCAATGAATGTGCAAATTGAAAGTCAAATGGGTTAGACCCAAAAGACAGTTACTCATGGTGAGATAATACTTTTACAGGTTTTTGAATATTAATTATCACAAAAATAAATGCTGGGAAAGTAGATTTCCATATTTATATAAATGCACAACTCTATCTGTTCACAAACCCACATATTTAACTCCAGGGCTATAGCTGGAGCCTATCCAAGCAGTATCAGGTGCAAATCAGAAACCAGCCTTAGCTATGGCACCAGGCCTTTGCACGTACCGATTACATATACCCTCCACACTTATGCTGGGTAATTTATATGCAGTAAATTATTTATTTAAATATGTTGCCAACACCTTGATTACAATTAAGTTTTCATTATGGAAATAAAGATGTTTACTGGATACAGATGAGTGTGCATGGGTGAATATTTACAGAATTCAGATTTCTGTACATCGTGATATCTAATTACTGAAACTAGTCAGCGACCCATCTGCATGCCTGATTCTCATGGTCATGATAGAGATGTTGGAGGGGTTCTGCATTTCATTTGGTGCCAGTCCTGACATGAATGGATGAAAGGGAGAAAGATGTTGTGGCAAGAAAATCACATAAACATGGGCAGGATTTACAAGTGCACAATGAAGGTGCCACACCCTGGAATCTGTTTTCTATTAGCTTGTTTTGCACAGGACAGTTGCTCATAGAAGGTGTATCCTGAGAATACCAGTGTTATTTTCCCACAAATATTGTTTCCAGATAATTGAGTAGGTGCACTTTGTTTTGTAGGAGAAATGTTCTGTAATGTGATCCACATAAAAATGATAACCAAAATTACTTGTCATGTCATACCCTTTCTAAATTTTTAACAATGTGAAAAATAATATTTTGAATAACAGATGCCAAGTAAAATATGTCTAAATATGAAAAGCACACAACCTAACATCATTTTTGGTAATTAAATTTGTTTACTGCTTACTGCTTATGGATGAATTATAATTAAAACTTCAGTCTTCAAAGCAGTTGTTTTATGTCACTAATTATAGTTCTAAATTTTTGACAAGCACCACATTTAATTAGACAAATACACCCAGTGGGAAGAAGAAAAGTACATTTGTAAAATAATTTATAGTATAAGAAGGAAAAACAATGATGTAAGGTCAAAGGATGACATTTCTATTCCTTCTACCACAAAATCCAACAGCCTTCTCAGAGTTTTTTTTTTACTTCCACAACGTGTGATGCCAGATGGGTGTTTTTCAAAGAGAGGGATAGAAACTTAGTGTGATTGGCTATACTCAGCAGAGGCATAGTGCTTCACAGCAAAACAAGGGCCAGCATAGCTCATAGCATGGTCCACTTTGCTGTTCTGGTGGTGTCTACTGCAGCCCCAAGATCACATGTGGAAAGAATTTCTGTCAGGGCTGGAGCATAAGTTTAAAAAAACACCAATAAACATACCTAAAATTCCTTGTGTTGTTTTCTTCTTTCTGCTGCATGCTATGTTTTCATTGTTAAATGCATAAAGTCTGAGAAGAATCTCAGTTTCATCATTGTAACTGACATGTCCGCAATATTCTACGGCATCTGGGAACTGTTTCATAGCTGTGTCTGTTAAAGAAACATGATTTGTTATCTCCAAATCCCCCTGTTACCTGCCACATCCAAAAGATGTGCAGGTTAAACTAATCAGCAAATTAAAATTGTCTCTGTTTTAAATGACTGGTTTTGTGCATGAACATGCCCAGCAATAGACTGTCACCCATCCATAACTGGTTCATTCTTTATGACAATTGCTCTCAGGATGTGCTCCACGTCCTATAGGACTTGGAATTAGAGTAATTAGTTTCAAACTGTGGACAGCTTAAAATGTAATAAAATATTTGGGTTAAACACAGCATCTGACTGTTGGTAATTTAATAATAATAATAATAATTCATTACTTCCAGAGCACTGCTGGTAAAAGAATGCAGAGTTGATTTTTGAAAATTTTTAATTTTGTAATTATTTATATTGTCCAAGGTATTCGTCCATCCCTCTCAGAAGTGGGTAGTAACGAGTTACATTTACTCTGTTACATTTACTTGAGTAACTTTTTTAAAACATTGTACTTCTAAGAGTAGTTGTACTACATCATACTTTTTACTTTTACTTGAGTACATTTGTGAAGAAGAAACCCTACTCTTACTCTGCTACATTGGGCAACACTGGAATCGCCCCTGACCCCGGATCGCTTCACTCGCCCACCCCCTGAACGCACGCTAAAGAGACACAGTCAGATCAGCCAGACCAGTCTTACTACTGTAGTGCTGCGTGTCGATCATTTAAAAGCATGTGCAGCAGCTGTCCTTTTGACTCACTGCCTTGTCTTGCGGGTCGTTAAAGTGTCTCCAAGAAAATCACATATCGTCTCTTTCCAAGAATTTTTTTATAATAGAGAGAAATGTAGATTTTTGTTCAGGAAAGAACAAGACATCCCCTGAAAATAAGCCCTAGCGTGTCTTTTGGAGGAAAAATTAATATAAGAACCTGTCTTATTTTCGGGGAAACACAGTATCTATCTATCTATCTATCTATCTATCTATCTATCTATCTATCTATCTATCTATCTATCTATCTATCTATCTATCTATCTATCTATCTATCTATCTATCTATCTATCTATCTATCTATCTATCTATCTATCTATCTATCTATCTATCTATCTATCCCTTTAGCTGTTTTTTTTCTCCTGACAGTTTTGTATCTTCTATTATACAGTGCCTTCCCAGTTTATCTATCTAGTAACTTCTCTGTCTGTGCATTATTCGGTGATCTGTCTGACAGTGTATGTCTTAAAGAACTTAAAAATAAGAACTGTTAAAAGGACACTTGTTCATGTTAATTGCAGTCTCAATTTTTTATTTTTTTAAAAAGAGCATCCCACATCTATTATACAGTGACTTTCCTATGTATCTGTCTATCTAGTGCCTTTCAGATCTATATGTACTCTAACTGTAGCTGCTAAAATATATAAGGTGTCATCATCAGGCACGGGAAGACGTGTGTCAAAAGAATTCTCAGAGTCCAAGAGTTCGTTTTAAAGGTATTTAGTGAAAGGTAAAAGTAAATAGTCCACACAAGAATAAAAGAAAAAATAGTTACACACGTAGAATAAAAGGCAAAAAAAAAAAGGAAAAAATTAATCTTCTATAAACTTAGCTTTTCTTGAAAGACTTTAGTATTTTTATACTTAAAGGTTCTTAATTTCTTCTTTCCTACTTCAAGGTTCTTAATTTCTTCTTTCCTACTTAAAGGTTCTTATTTTCTTAAAGGCTCTTAAGCCGGTTGGCACATAGGCAAGTGCCTAGGCACGATAACGTGCGGTCACGGTTAAAAACCGTATGCTTCCACACCTTATAAAAGGCAAGGCTGACACTACTAACTGAACAGTGATGTTTACTCCAAGCTATTAGAAATGGCAAGAACATACCAAAACGATTCTATTCACGGGGGTTATAGGAACCTTCCATAGTTTATGCATTGTCATCTAATAAACATTCATGAATCTTATAGAACAAGGAAAATGGCTCTTACACTAACGGACTTCTTGCTTTCCTGAAGCGTGTGTTGAATAATAAACAGACTGAATCATTTTTCATTTATTTTATTGACATAAATCTCAGATACACACACACACACACATATACTGTATATATAATAAAACTAATATATTGCTAATGCTGAGATCTATCTGTCTAGTGCATTCTCTGTCTGTTTTCTTATATAGTGCCTTCGCTGTCTGCCAATTATAAAGTGAATTCCCTGGCTATCTGTCTATGTAGTAATAATAGTATTATTACTTTTTGGTTACCCTTTCTGCCTAGTATATATTGCCTTTCCTATCTATCTGTCTTATATAATGCCTTTCATGTCTGTCTATTTATCTACCTATCTAGTGGCTTCTCTGCCTGTATATTATTTACTGTATACCCTGTTTTTTTCTGACAGTTTTGTATCAGTTATACAGTGCCTTCCATATCTATCTGTCTGTCTAGTGCTTTTCACATTTACATGTACTCTCACTATCTGCTTGCCTTCCTAAAGTATCTATTGAATAATAGAAAAGCTGTACCATTTTTCATTTAGTAGTACTTTCTCTGTCTGTCTTTTATACAGTGAACTCCCTGTCTATCTATATAGTAATAACAGTAATTTCATTATTATATAGCAGCTTCCCTGTCTGCCTATCATATAGTGCCTATTCCTTCCTATCTATCTATATATCTATCCCCTTAGCTGTCTTTTTAATATATTTATTATACAGTGCCTTCCCTGTTTATTTTTATATCTAGTGACTTCTCTGTCTGTCTGTCTGTCTGTCTGTCTGTCTGTCTGTCTGTCTGTCTGTCTGCCTGTCTGTCTCTCTATTATGCAGTGCTCTGTCTGTCTGTGTCTTATGGATCTTAAAAATAACAGTTAAAAGGACACTTGTTCATGTTAATTGCAGTCTCAATTGTTAAAAAATATTTTAAAAGGAGCATCCCACATGAAAATATAACAATCTCATTAACTGACAGTGCATACCAATTTATAAATTTTATGTATGTTTGAGGTTAAAAAGAAAAAAAAAACACTTTCGGGTCTCTGAGGCACGGCAGGCCTGCTGCGCTCTGATTGGCTGAGCAGTCTATGTCAAATATCCACGACTGGCCGTTTTTAACAGTTACTCAGTACTTGAGTAGTCTTTTCACCTAATACTTTTTTATTCTTACTTGAGTAATTTTTTGGATGACTACTTTTTACTTCTACTTGAGTAATACTATTCTGAAGTAACGCAACTCTTACTTGAGTACAATTTTTGGCTACTCTACCCACCTCTGATCCCTCTATTGTCTAAACCTGCTTTTCCAAAACAAGGTTGTGGGTGTGGTGTCTGAGTTGGAAAGTGATAAAGTAAGGATCCTTTAAGGGAATGGAAATTATAGAAGAAGGGTGTGGGAGATTGAAAAAGAAAGCAAAGATTAAAGCAGTGAATGGAGTTTATGTTATGCACTTGTTCCCCAGTTGTTTCTAAGATGCCATAAATGACAACAGGGATCTGTGAATTTTTTGTTATAATAATTGCATAACTGTAAGTGCACTTTCTTTTATGCAAGTTTCAGTTTTGCAGAACTATCATGAACTACTGTCAGTCCCATTGTTTAAACTGCCACAACTGCATGTAACTGGACGAGTTACAAACAATAGAATAGAATCATTCCCAGGTTTCAACATCTAGGGCTGAGCTCCTGGCACTTTAGGTTAAAGATGGGAAAAGCGGATTTCTTGTTTTACATGCACTGGATATCAGAGACGATGCAAGGAAACACACCATGCTACTTCATTATGTCTGTGAACAGGTAGTTGATATTTTTATTACCCTTCCTGATAAGGGAGAAGATAAGGACTTTCACTAAGTCAAATTAGCACTGCGTCGATATTTTTACTCACCAAAACAACGTGAATTTCGAAGTTTACAAATTCAGACAAGATACTCAGTCAGAGACTGAAACAATGGGAGAAAATTACGTTCGTTTACACACGCGAGCTTCGTTCTGCAAATTTACAGACATGAATGCAGAAATTAAAAGACAGATTATCCAAAGGTTCACGTCAAATAAATTATGTTGGCAAGCTCTTGAAAGGTGCGAGTCAGAATGGCAAGTACTTGTATAGCAAGCCAAATGAACATTTAGAGATCTCTCAAAAGGAATTTCAGATATCTTAAAATGCAGTTTCTTTTTAAGATATCTGAAACTCACTTTTAGATATCTTAAAATAGGTTCCTTTGCATTTTAAGATATAGGCAATACAATTTAAGGTTTCTCAAATGTATTTCAAGAAATCTCAAAGATCTCTCTATTATAAAAAAAAAATCTTTGAAGGAGACGAGATGTGATTTTCTCAGAGAGACACTTTTATGTCCCGCAAGACGAGTCTTTGTGCCAAGAGATTTAACCACACCCAGGGGCCGGAAATAAAAGACAAAGAGTAGATGACAAAGTAGAATGTTGTAAAGAATAAAAAAATGTTGCTGCAGAACACATGCAGAGCAGGTTAGAGATAATGGAAGTACAAAATTTCTAAAGTCTCAAAAAAAGGATAGTAAAGATTGCATTAGCGCAAACAAACAGAAATGATTACTCAGTGAAATAACGGAACAGTGAAAAGAGATCGAATATACTGTTCGGATTTAAACTTTAAGTCGGACACTTGTAGATCGTCTAATTCGTGTTGCCATCAGAGAAAAAAAAAGTAGTGTTTCTTCCCAATGAAGAGGCGTATCCGCGAGAATTAAAAGTTTTATTGTTTGGTGAAAGCAAAATGCACATACGTGAGCGACAGAGACGTGAAGTTGCTGGTGCGTAGTGCAGGGGGGTTTGTAAGCAAAGCGATCAGGGGGCAAATCACCCTAGTCATAAATAATATTGTAGATATCTGAAAATGCATTTGAGAAATCTTGAAATATAATTTGAGATATCTTGAAATGCATTTTAAGATATCTCAAGTGGAGCAGTGACCTATTTTAAGGTATCATGAAATTAATTTGAGATATCTAATAATGTATTTTAGATATTTCAAATAACAGTGGATTTCAAGATATCTTAAATGCTTTTTAAGACATCTTAATCATATTTCGAGATATCTTAAAATAACTTCTCACATGAAATGGATAGACACACCAATGTTCCTCCCACCACTGTGTTAGAAATACAGCAGCAGGATACTAAGAGCCTAATTACACATAAGCCTGCATGTTTTAACTGTTAATGGCCATTCCCTCACCAAGGACAATGCCCTGTACATGGACTTATTTGCCACAACTGTGAAAAGAACAACCATTTTGCCAAGGTTTGCAGATCACAGCCAAAGCAACACACACTCTCACGTCTGGGCCAGAGCACACAACAAATGCCAATGTTAATACTTTTCACTTTACCAAACACAGCAAGGAAGCTAAGTAGCTTTGCAAACTAATTGACCCATGCAATACAACTCCTTTAAATATACCTGTACCATGACAAACTATTTGGATTAATGAATTCCCTGTAGAAGTCATAGTGGTCACTATTGCTTTTATAAATGTCATGGACTTCTTTACTTTTCAGTCCATCCCAGAAACTCCACGTATATTATTATGTCTATGGCTCAAACACACCTCAGCCAAAGTGTGGACAGTTACGCTCACATTTGTGGTTTCAGGAAAAGGAAATACAGACACATTCTACATAGTTAACATAATGACAACACGAGTGTTAAGCTGCTTTACAGCACTTCCTCTTGACCTTGTACACCTCATAAACAATACTGATAAGTCAGTAGCACTTCAAACAAAATTCCCAGACATCTTCAAATCTATTGGCAAACTTAGAAATCATCAGGTTCAACTACACATTGACACATCTATTCAACCAGTTGCCTTACCACATCATTGTGTTTCATTTCACATGAGAAAACTGCTACAAAAGGAATCCTGAAGTTCTGGATTTCATTGAACAGGTAGAAGGCCCAACATCATGAGTGTCACTCATTGTACTGACACTGAAGCCAAAATAACCAGGCAAAATAAGTGTGTTTCGACATGAGACATCCAAATAAAGCCATCAAGCGTGATAAACACATTAACCCTACTGCTGATGACATCATATCAGATCTCAATGATGCCAAAATTTCCTCTAAACTTCATCTCATAGCAGGTTACCATCAGTTAGAACTGCATCCTGATTCTCATTATGTGACCACATTCACCAGTCATCTAAGACTGCAACAATATAAGTGTCTCAACTAATGAATTTCCTGAGCTGCTGAAATTTTTCACAGCAATGAAGTCCAGCATCCCCGGTGTCTTGAAAGTTGCAGCTCTAATAGCAGAAGGTCCACTGAATCCAGGGGAAAGAAGGAGTTTTCTCAGCCTTGCTGTATATTGTGATCATTTCATTTTTGAGTTGTCCACTTTCACACAATGCCTGTGGGACCATACAAAGAAAGACCAGCTGTGGAATTGGTATTCAGCACATCAACCAGCCTTTGACACCTTAATTGCAAAATGAGGAGCACAACTGTAATGGCCTACTTTGATGCATCAAAGCATACAGAAATTATTGCGGATGCAAGCCCAGTAAGGATGGATTGGATGATCCAGTCTTCCAGTCTTCCTTTAGGGCTATGTTTGCAGGTGATGCCAGTTGGATCAGCACCTCAGGCTCAGGGTCACTGAAGTGGAAGAGGGGTTGGCTGGCCTGCAATATAGTAGAGAATTGGCTGACCTGGCCCAGTGTCTTTCAGTCCTTCACAGAGATAGTGTGCATCCCTAAGGTTGTGCATGAGGAGACGCCACACCAGACAGATACAGGAAATGTGGGTCACGTCACAAGGCACGACGTAAAGAGTGCACACTGTCTGGAGACATCAACTCAGACTTGGAAGTGTCATACCGTTTTCAGTTTCTCGCAGAGCTGGATAGTGCCTCTGAAGATTCTAAGGTGATAGGCAGGCATGAGGAGCCCCAGTAGGCCATCTGAAAACCAGTTCCCAGAAACAGAGAGATAGTGATAGTTGGGGACTCAGTCATTAGGGGGATTATAGTGCAGGATTGCTGCAGATTCAGAGTCTCGTAAGATGTATTCCTTTCTGGAAGAACAGTTAGAAAACCTCCCTAGAAAGGTTGGTAGGCACTTGGCTGAAGTGGGGGTGGATCCAGTTGTCATTGTTCATGTTGGAATAAATAACATACATAGTCTATTAGTTTTTCAATTTAAATTTAAAGAATTAGGTGCCAGGTTGGGGGATCAATGCCCATTGTCCTGAGAGAGGTCACTGAGGTAGTTAAGCAACTCCACAGTAACAAAGCCTCTGGGCAAAGGCTCTGGGTATTGTTGGGCTGTCATGGCTGACACTCCTGTTCAATGTTGCATGATCACTTGTGCCTTTGGAATGGCAGACCAAGGTGGGTGGTGTCCATTTTAATAAAGGGGAGTGTTCCAACAATCAGGGGATCACGCTCCTCAGCCTCCCTGGAGAAGCTTATACCAGGGTACTAGAAAGAAGACACTACCCATTCGTGGAACCTCTAATCCAGGAGAAGCAATGTGGATTCTGTACAGGTCATGGAATGGTAGACCAGCTCTTTACCCTCATGAGGATTCAGGAGGAGACGTGGGAGTATGCCCGATTGATCTACGTGTGTTTTGTGGACTTAGAGAAGGCGTATGACTGTTCTTCAAGGGATTATGTGAGTAATGCTGGGAGAGTATGGGGTTCTGGAGCAATTACAGCAGCGCAGGCGAGCAGAGAGCTGAGAAAAATTCATGCCAGCAAAGCAGTGGGTCCAGATGGAGTATCGCCACGACTGCTGAAGGCCTGTGCGCTGGAGCTGGGTAGTTCTCTACAGCACATCTTCAACCTGAGCCTGGAACAGGGGAGAGTCCCAAGGCTTTGGAAAACATCTTGTATTATCCCAGTCCCAAAGGTATCACGTCCTAGTGAGCTGAATGACTTCAGGCCTGTCGCTCTGACGTCACATGTGATGAAGACCATGGAGCGGCTGCTGCTTCACTACCTGAGGCCACAGGTACACCATGCCCTCAATCCTCTGCAGTTTGCATACCAGGAGAAGGTGGGAGCGGAGGATGCCATCATCTATATGCTACACCGATCCCTCTCCCACTTGGACAGAGGCAGTGGTGCTGTAAGAATTATGTTTCTGGACTTCTCTAGTGCCTTCAACACCATCCAACCTCTGCTCCTTAGGGACAAGCTGACAGAGATGGAAGTAGATTCATACGTGGTGGCATGGATCGTGGACTATCTTACAAACAGACCCCAGTATGTGCGTCTCGGGAACTGCAGGTCTGACATTGTGGTCAGCAACACAGGAGCGCCGCAGGGGACTGTACTTTCTCTGGTCCTGTTCAGCCTATATACATCGGACTTCCAATACAACTTGAAGTCCTGCCACGTGCAAAAGTTCGCTGACAACACTGCTATCGTGGGCTGCATCAGGAGGGGGCAGGAGGAGGAGTATAGGAACCTCATAAAGGACTTTGTTAAATGGTGCGACTCAAACCACTTACACCTGAACACCGGCAAAACCAAGGAACTGGTGGTAGATTTTAGGAGACCCAGGCCACTCCTAGACCCAGTGATTATCAGAGGAGACTGTGTGCAGAGGGTACAGACCTATAAATACCTGGGAGTGCAGCTGGATGATAAATTGGACTGGACTTCCAATACTGATTCTCTGTGCAAGAGAGGACAAAGCCGTTTATACTTCCTTAGAAGACTGGCGTCCTTCAACATCTGCAATAAAATGCTGCAGATGTTCTATCAGATGGTTGTGGTGAGCGCCCTCTTCTATGCGATGGTGTGCTGGGGAGGCAGCATTAACTCTTTGAGGGCTGAATATTTTTTTCCAAAAAATGATGCTTTCACACAGAAATCAACATAAAACGTCTGTTGCTGCATGCTGTAGCTGCCAGTTTGCCAAGAATGAGCGGCAGGTCATCACATGGCTGGGACAGCAGCGGCGGCGGTCACGGTTGCAGTACATTACAATCTGGATTCTACCTCTTGTCATTGTTAAGTGTCAGTCCTCCCTGGCGAACATTGTCAGTACCATGACTAGCTGGGGACCAATCAGCTGAAGCTGGAACCTCACATTCATTTTTGATCACTTGTATCAAAATCTGAATCCGACAAGTCAAAATCCAGTTCAGAGATAATAGGCAAGACATCGTCCACGGAGTATTTTGCTTTTCGCATTCGCTTTGATCTCTCGCCAGATGTCAGTGCCATTTTTACCGTTTTGTGCGCCTTGTTACTCACGTGAGCGCAGGGAATCTCAGTCAAACCAATGAATCTAACTTTCCTTCTAGCAACGAGAGTCCAACATAACGGTTGGTTTTGTCACAGTTTACAGTTGATTACCATCGTCAACTCCTCCTTTTGACAAAAGTCGACATCAGCCCTGAAAGAGTTAAGAAGAAGGACGCCTCACGCCTGGACAAACTGGTGAGGAAGGCAGGCTCTATTGTAGGCATGGAGCTGGACAGTTTGACATCCGTAGCAGAGCAATGGGCGCTCAGCAGGCTCCTATCAATTATGGAGAATCCACTCCATCCACTAAACAGTGTCATCTCCAGATAGAGTGGCAACCTTAGCGACAGACTGCCGTCACTGTCCTGCTCCAATGACAGACTGAGGAGATTGTTCCTCACCCAAACTATGCGACTCTTCAATTCCACCCGGGGGTTTGGGTTTAAACGTTAACATTATTCAAAGTTATTGTCTGTTTTTTTTGTCTATCTATCTATCTATCTATCTATCTATCTATCTATCTATCTATCTATCTATCTATCTATCTATCTATCTATCTATCTATCTATCTATCTATCTATCTATCTATCTATCTATCTATCTATCTATCTATCTATCTATCTATCTATCTATCTATCTATCTATCTATCTATCTATCTAATAAGGGCTATTTGGACTCTATATAATCACAGTGAGAGCTGTGTCCACATACTCGGAAAAACATCAGCACTGTTTTCAGTGGGTGTGAGACTCTGCCAGGGCTGTGCTTTGCTACATCTGTAAATGGTGCAAGTACATCAAACATCGAGGATCAAATAATTTAAAAAGCATATACTATGACAAATATATACAATACATAAAAATATAAGGGACAGGAAATTATTATTTACTAAGGTAATCATCATACATACTGGAGGAAACAAAGTAAAAGTTCTATGAGTTCTTAAAATTTAAAATTCTGCTGCCCAAAGGATAAAAACTATCCGCAAATCTTTTTGTTTTACTTTTAATGCTCTTGTACCACCTGCCAGAGGGCAGTAGTGTGAGTGGCCAGAATCGGAAGGGTCTTTAATGATTTTTCTGGCTCTGCGGAGGCATTAAGCACTGGAGATATCTTCCAGAGAGGGCAGAGAGCAGCCAATGATTTTCTCTGCCTTGGAAATTACCCTCTGCAGAGCTTTCCAGTCTGGTGCTGTACATCCAGCTTACCATGTTGAAATACAGTTTGCTAAAACACTCTCAATGGTTGAGTGGTCAACAGCAGCTTCTTCTTCATTTTCACTTTCTGGAGAAGTCTTAGGAAATGCAGTCGCTCTTGGGACTTTTTGACCACGGCCAGAGTGTTTGTTGTCCAGGATAGTTCCTCAGAAATACTGTATAAGTTCCTAGGAACTTAAAGGAGGTGACCATCTTCATCAGGTCCCTGTTGATGTATAGAGGGGCTGGCTCTGCTCTGTGCCTCCTGAAGTCAATGACTATTTAGTTTTGCAGGTGGAGCACCACACTTACAGCTTCTGTACCTTGTCCCTGTATGCTGACTCATTGTTACCGGTTATGAGACCTATCATGGTGGAGTCATCAATGAACTTGATGATTGGGTTTCTGGAGTAATTAGATGTACAGTCATAAGTGTACAGGGCATAGAGAAAGTGGCTCAATATACAGCTCTGAGGGGACTTTAGTACTGAGTGTGAGGGTGGAGTAATTGTGGAGGCCAATTCTAACAGTTTGTGGGCAGCCAGTGAGCAAATACTTTATCCAAGCACAGAAGGAGGGGGAAAAGTTCCATAGGGTCCCGAGTGTTTCAGATGGCTCATCACTGCTGTGGAGGGCTGTTCTGATGGCTTCTTCCGTGCATCTATTTGATCTATAAGCAAACTGGTGAGTTTCGATGGTGGGAGGGAGGCTGGCTTTAATGTGCTAAGCTATAAGTCTTTAAAAACACTTCATAACTGTTGACATTAATGTACTCGTTCTGTAGTCAATAAGGTTATTGATTACTGACTTTTTAGGCCCAGGGATGATAGGAGCTGAATTAAGACAGGGGAGGAGGGGGGCCTGTATCAGTGACAGATTAAATAACTTAGTAAGGACTTGCCAACTGGTTGGCACAAGCTTTAAGTACCATGCCAAGTATGCCATCTGGTCCAGCAGTTTTCCTTGGGTCCACTGTCATGAGCACCCGTCTCACTTGAAGTTCCTGAAAAGTGAGTATGTCACAGCTGGAAGTTGGTGAAGACACAGTGTCAGTGTGAGACCACCTTGCCTCAAAGCGGACAAAGAAAAGATTTAGTTCTTCTATCAATGAGACATAAGTACAGCTCAACACACATGTATTGCTTTTGTAGTTGGTGATTTTATTATATTCCCTGCCATACCTGCCATGGGTTATTGTCTATCAGGTGGGCCTCTACCTTGCTCTTATAGGCCATCTTGGCAGTTTTGATGCCTCTCCTCAGATTTGCTCTTGCTGCACTGTACTAGGACCTATCCCTTGACCAGAAGGCAATGTCTCCGGTTCTCAACAGACTGAACCTCATTGATCCATGGTTTTTGGTTAGGGTAGACCTGGATGAGTTTATTCACTGTAACCACATCGGTGCAGAACTTAATATAGCCTAGTACAGTTTCTGTGTGCTCTTCTAAGTCTAATTGTTCAAAAATGAACCATTCTGTGTTTTCAAAACAGTCCTGCAGCTGTGAGAGGGCTCCCTCACGCCAGGTTTTGATATTTTTTTATTTGGCTTGATTTTCCTCTGGAGAGGAGTGTATGCTGGGATGAGGAGCATTGAGAGTTGGTCAGAGAAGCCCAGATGTAAGGGAGGTAGGGCTCGGTAAGCATGCTTTAGGTTGGAATAAACACAGTCCAGTGTGTTCTTCAGCCTGGTGGAGCATTGTACATATTGAACAAATTTGGGGAGTACAGTCTTTAGGCGTGCTTGATTAAAATCATCAGCCACAATGTGTACAATGTCAGGACAGGCCTGTTGATGCTTGTTGATCACATTGTGTATGCAGGTGAGAGCTGAGCAAATGTCAGTATTAGGAGGGATCTAAACAGCAGTAATGATCACTACTATCAGCTACATTGATAGATAGAAAGGTCTGCATAAAACTGTTATTGCTTCCAAATCATGAGAGCAGTGTTTGTATAAAAAGGAGTATTGACACCAGTATCTTATTCAGAAAGGGCAGTCCCAATTGTATGTATTCCTAAGTCAGATGAGAGAATAAGTATTTGTGGAGACTATAAGGTCACCTTTAACCAGTGGCTAGATGTTGATTCCTACTCTATTACTCGTGCTTAAGATTTGTTTGCAAGACTTGCTAATGATAAACTGTTTAGTAAGATTGATTTAGCACAAGCCTATCAGCAAGATGAACTGAAAAAGGGAAGTAAGACATATTTAAATATTAATACACAGAAGGGATTTATCCTGGTAAATTTGTGATTGTAACCAGTCTCCACTGCATGCGCCTTACGGCGCTCTGGCCTTGAATCCAGTTAACCTCTAAAGATTTTGAATTGCGATTTGTAATGTGCCGTACAAATGGTAATGAAGTAGTAAAGCAACCACAATCTTCTTCTTCTTCTTTCGGCTGCTCCCGTTAAGGGTTGCCACAGCGGATCATCTTATCTATCTATCTATCTATCTATCTATCTATCTATCTATCTATCTATCTATCTATCTATCTATCTATCTATCTATCTATCTATCTATCTATCTATCTATCTATCTATCTATCTATCTATCTATCTATCTATCTATCTATCTATCTATCTATCTATCTATCTATCTTCCATATCTTTCTATCCTCTGCATCTTGTTCTATTACACCCATCACCTGAATGTCCTCTCTCACCACATCCATAAACCTTCTCTTAGGCCTTCCTCTTTTTCTCTTGCCTGGCAGCTCTATCCTTAGCATCCTTCTCCCAATATACTCAGCATCTCTCCTCTGCACATGTCCAAACCAACGCAATCTCGCCTCTCTGACTTTGTCTCCCAAATGTCCATCCTGAGCTGACCCTCTAATGTACTCATTTCTAATCCTGTCCATCCTCGTCACACCCAATGCAAATCTTAGCATCTTTAACTCGGCCACCTCCAGCTCGGTCTCCTGCTTTCTGGTTAGTGCCACTGTCTCCAACCCATATAACATAGCTGGTCTCACTACCATCCTGTAGACCTTCCCTTTCACTCTTGCTGATATCCGTCTGTCACAAATCACTCCTGACACTCATCTCCACCCATTCCACCCTGCCTGCACTCTCTTTTTCACATCTCTTCCACAATCCCCATTACTCTGTATTGTTGATCCCAAGTATTTAAACTCATCCACCTTCACCAACTCTACTCCTTGCATCCTCACCATTCCACTGACCTTCCTCTCATTTACACAAATGTATTCTGTCTTGTTCCTACTGACCTTCATTCCTCTCCTCTCTAGAGAATATCTCCACCTCTCCAGGGTCTCCTCAACCTGCTCCCTACTATCGCTACAGATCACAATGTCATCAGCAAACATCATAGTCCTCGGGGACTTCTGTCTGATCTCGTCTCTCAACCTGTCCACCACCATTGCAATGTGATGTATTCCCACCTCCACCTTAAATGCATCCATCACTCCTACCGCAGACCTCACCACTGTCACACTTCCCTCGTACATATCCCGAACAACTCTTAATGTACTTTTCTGCCACTCCCGACTTCCTCATACAATACCACAACTCCTCTCGAGGCACCCTGTCATATGCTTTCTCCAGGTCCACAAAGACGCAATGCATCTCCTTCTGGCCTTCTCTATACTTCTCCATCAACACCCTCAGAGCAAACATCGCAACTGTGGTGCTCTTTCTTGGCATGAAACAATACTGCTGCTCACTAATCATCACATCATTTCTTAACCTAGCTTCCACTACTCTTTCCCATAACTTCATGCTATGGCTCGTCAATTTTATCCTCCTGTAGTTACTACAGTCCTGCACATCCCCCTTATTCTTAAATATCGGCACCAGTACACTTCTTCTCCACTCCTCAGGCATCCTCTCACTTTCCAAGATTCCATTAAACAATCTGGTTAAAAACTCCACTGCCATCTCTCCTAAACACCTCCGTGCTTCCACAGGTATGTCATCTGGACCAACAGTTTTTCCATTCTTCATCCTCTTCATATCTGTCCTTGCTTCCTCCTTGCTAATCAGTTGCACTTCCTGATTCACTATCTCCACATCATCCAACCTCTTCTCTCTTTCGTTCTCTTCATTCATAAGCCATCCATCCATCCATCCATCCATCCATCCATCCATCCATCCATCCATCCACCCATCCATTTTCCAACCCGCTGAATCCGAACACAGGGTCACGGGGGTCTGCTGGAGCCAATCCCAGCCAACATAGGGCACAAAGCAGGAACCAATCCTGGGCAGGGTGCCAACCCACCACAGTCATTCATAAGCCTCTCAAAGTATTCTTTCCATATGCGCAACACACTCTCCTCGCTTGTGAGTATGTTTCCATCTTTATCCTTTATTACCCTAACCTGTTGCACATCTTTCCCTCTGTCTAGCCAATCGGTACAGGTCCTTTTCTCCCTCCTTAGTGTCCAGCTTCTCATACATGAATTCCTTTATCTCTTGATATTTTTTATTAACAGGCTAAACTGAAATATTAAGACAGAGAACATAAAAAATTACATGTCAAACTCTCCCAATACAATTCATCCTTCTTTCACAGTAACACAACGATCACTGGAAGATGCTCACATTGATGACGTAACATTAACACAGTAAATGAAGTAGGGAAATATAACAGGAATACAACAGGGAAACATACAATAATGAATATGATCAGGATTTGGTGAAGCTCCAAATAACTAAACTTAGTATTTTAGACACCTGTTACATTCACCCGTCCTGAAATTCACCAACCATCTTTCCAATTAGACACAAAACAACATAGTATACTTTTATCTGGCACAAGTATAAATAAAAACTTAGTCATATGTTTCAACTAGAAAGTTACCCTCCTAAAAAAAAGGTTAAGTGGTACATGAAGTTGATCAGGCTTCATAACCCCTTAGAATAAGGAGACACTTGATAGGCCACATAGCACTTTGCCAAAATGCAGGATGTATCAGAAATATATAGTATATATATATGTATGTTTATCCTGTATACAACCCAGTAGGAAAAAAGAAAACAATGTAATTTAAACAAAGCAAAAACAGATGGAGAATGACTATTAACTGAACTGGAATCACTCTTAAAAAAGCTTATCTGAACCATAGTTTCAATGAGCCAGTTAACAGATTTAACCACCCCACCAGTTTTTGTCCTAAAAGAACTAGCAGAACTAGAAGCAAAGTTGTGTTAGGATCAAGTAGCATGTGAGTGTGGCACTACTCCTGAGGGTAAATGTGGAACTACAAGTGAAGTGTGCTGGGGTGTCAGAGGATTGATTAAGTCTTTGCATATGTTCGTCTTGACAATCTATCCTAGTTTTTGCCAGATAAGAGGGCAGAGTTGAAGAGCAGGAATTCTGGCAACTGTTGCCATCTATGACAGCAGGCAAGTGAGAAACTAAAGTCCTTGACATAGCTGATCTGATCCTGTTTACCATCAATAAGAGCTAAGTTAGTGTTTCCATCATCTGCCAAAGAACTGCATGTACAGTCCCCAAAAGAGTTGCATGAAGATATAGAGACTCTATCAATCTCTTCAGGATCTGCATCTGAGAGGTTCAGTGACAAAAAGCTAACATCCAATAGCAAGTTCCTATGTACCACTCTTTCATGTCCCAGTTCATCCTTTATCTTATAAACATGAGTTTGAGAATCTCGATCCACAGCAGTAAACACTGTGCTCTCCCATTTGTCAGTCAGTTTTCTTTTGCCTCGGTTATTCTTGTAAGCCATAAGCACACAATCACTAGGCATGAGGTGGGTGCCTTTGATCTTTTTGTTGTATTGCTGTGTCTGATGATGCTGCCCACGTAGGGAACGCTGCTGTACAATATGAATTGCATTTTACAAATGAGAGAGTAAAGTCTTTGCATATGTACTATAATCAACTACAAAAGGGTCCTGTAAGACTTGTTCGAACAAGACATCCACCAGTAGTCTCAGAACACAACAGAACTTAAGGAAAAATGGACCATATCCAATGGTTTCTTGCACTGTAGCATTGTAGGCAAAAGTTAATGTCTAAATCTACTGAGGCCATAAGTGTTTTTCTCCAAGGGGGGGGGGGGGGTACAAAGCATATTTCTAAGTGTGCGATTGAACCGTTCTGTCCCTTAATTCCCCATAGGGTGGTTTGCGGTTGTGTGAGACTTATGTACTCCTGACAGATGAAGCAGTTCAGCTATTAGGTCACTCTCAAAATTTGCAGCCTGATCGGAGCGTATCCTTTCAGGAAATCCATAAACACAAAATTCATTATCAGAAAGTTTTATAGCAATTTGCTTTGATATTTGGTTAGCACAGGGAAATGCATGAGCCAGTTTTGTGACATGTTCTGTAACCACAAGGACATCCACGGATCTTTGCTTGTGATCTTCTGCCGACCAGAAATCAAGGCAAACCAACACCATAGGAGCAGAAATATTGATACGCACCAAAGATACTTGTGCATCAGGCTCAGGGGACTTGGCAAAACACATCTCTGACAGCATTTGACATACTGTAGGATCTGATATTATTTTCCATATCAGGCCACAAACAATTCTGCCTGGCCAGGTACAGTGTTCAAGCCTGTCCTTGATGTCCTGCCAGATCAAGGATACCAGATAGTGCTTTGTCCATCAAAGAATATGTAAAAACATAATGAACTTTATTCCTACCTTGCCCTGGGTCTTTAATCACTCTGTACAATATGCCATTTCTAAGTTCTAACCTCTTCCATTGTTTCAACAACCTAAGGACCATTGAATATGCATCAAAAGGAAGCACCTTGGAAATGACAGGGTCACTTTATTGTGCAAGTTGAAGCTGTTGCTCTGTAAATGCAATAAAAAAAACTCCTGGCCAGTGGAAAGTTGATGGACATGCTGAGGTAGACAAAAAGCTCTAAATTCTGCACCCATTTCTCAAGTATGTGAAGACTGACACAAAGACTGAATCTCTCTGCAGTCATAAAAAAACTTAACTTGAGCATCCAGGTGAGGATGTGAACTGGTCTGTCCTATTAGTTGTGGTTGACAAGTCAATCTCAGCACATCCTACACTATTCCTTCTGCTACTTTCTCAGCTTC
Organism: Erpetoichthys calabaricus; assembly: GCF_900747795.2. Classification (NCBI taxonomy): domain Eukaryota; kingdom Metazoa; phylum Chordata; class Cladistia; order Polypteriformes; family Polypteridae; genus Erpetoichthys; species Erpetoichthys calabaricus. Next base: position 43,785,617 of record NC_041407.2, read on the forward strand.
ACATAATAATTGACAGTATGGACATTTTAAAAGTCAGTGGATGATTAATTTTGTAAAGGGGGTCTCAACTTAGCGCATGTGCCATAACATTTTGTCTGCCAGATACATGTTTAAGGTCAAAAGTAAAAGATGCCAGCTTGGACACCCAGTGCCGCTCACATGCATCAGGTTTGGACTTAGTTAGTAAATAAGTACGTGGGTTATTATCAGTCCATACTGTAAAGTTGTGACCCTTCAACCAATGACTGAATTTTTCATAGATGCTCCATTTTAAAGCCATGAATCCTAGCCTTTATGGTGGATACCTTCTTTGTGTCACACTTAAGGTCTTACTTGCAAAAGAAATTGGTCTAGCCTTCTCTCCACCAGGAACAACCTGGGAAAGGACAGCACCAAACTTTTCAAGAGATACTAGCCAACCCACGGCGTAGCATACGCCGCATAATCAGGCCGCTTTTTTAATGATTTTTAAGCACAGAGAAAAAAATTAACATTTGAAAAATCCAGAATTTAATAAACCAATAAAAGTAACATTGTAACAATGCATGGTACGAACCAACATACAATTGTCCGTGACTGAAAACTGGAGGACCGCCATCGCGCCTTCTCCTCCCGCTGGGGCGCGGAGGGCTGAACGGGAGGAGAGGGGAAGGACGCCCATTCCGCCCCCTCCATCATGCTAGTCTGCTGATTTCTCGTTCAGTATGCACTGCCTGCTCATGTGCCCACCCCCAACTCGTCACCTGAGTCATTTTCGTCTTTGCACAGTCTACATGCACCTGTGAGTCACGTTGACTGTTCATTTTCCAAACAGCTCCTCATTCTCTTTTGTCTCTGGTACAGTCCAAATGCACCTCTGCGCCACGTAGAATTTTCATTGTTCTTTGCGGTTCTGGCTGCTTTTCTATATATAATCCACCAAGTCACCTGACCATGGTAGTAGCGAATGTACAAAGGGCAGGGACGTAATCAGTGCAAGCGTATGACCCGCACTTACTGGGAATTCCTCATTCGTGGGGAACAATTGCAAGCCCCGGTTTCCAGCACGAATGGGGTTCAACGGCTTACCCACGCCTCTCTGCGCCGGGTAGACACACGTTGATCCATTCAGTGTAGCGTGCATGCAGTTACCTGATGCAGGAATCTCTATAACATTGAAAGAAGTGTTGTTTCCATGAAATACATTTGAAGCGGTGGCAATGGAAGGCAAATGAACAGTGAACGTGGCTCACAGCTGGATTGACGCCGTGTTTTGTGTCACCCGACCATGGTAGTAGCGGGGTGGGGGGAGGGGGGTGTACAAAGGGCAGGGGCGTAATCAGTGCGAGCGTATGACCCGCACTTACTGGGAATTCCTCGTTCGTGGGGAACAATTGTAAGCCCCGGTTTCCAGCACGAATGGGGTTCAACGGCTTACCCACGCCTCTCTGCGCCGGGTAGACACACATTGATCCATTCAGTGTAGCGCGTGCAGGTACCTGATGCAGGAATCTGTATAACGTTGAAAGAAGTGTTGTTTCCATGAAAAACATTTGAAGCGGTAGCCATGGAGGGCAAATGAACCGTCAACGTGGCTCACAGCTGGATTTGGACCGCAGCACAGACCAAAGCGAGTGAGTATGTGTTTGATGAGCTGTTCAAGTTGGCAGGCAGTGCTCTGAGGTGCGTTCCCTATCACGTGGGAGGAGGGGTAGAGTTTCTGGGCGGGGCTTCGTTGTTTCTTTCCCATGGTTTTCGATGGTGGACGCGGTCGGGTGTCATAACCGAAAAGAATAATGAAAAGTCAACGTGGCTCAGAGGTGCATGTGGACTCCTAGCACAGACGAAAGCGACTTACGGGGTGGTCGGTGAGTTGTAGCGTCCGGGCACATGAGCAGGCAGTTTGAATGCCTAGAGAGCGAGGGTGGACATGGGCTGGGGAATAAGGAGTGTTGGTGGGCGGGGAAACGTTTTCCGTGCTCCTGCAGGACCATTTAAGAAGACACATGTTTGTCGCGGATGCGAATTGCTGTATGTAGCGTGTAAAACAGTTTGCGATGGTGCACGCGGTCGTGCGTCGTAACCGAAAAGTCAACGTGGCTCAGAGGTGCATGTGGACTGTAGCTCAAACGAAGGCATCGCGTCCGAGTTGGTGGGCGTGGCTGTCTTGCGTGCTTTCCATGGGTGGCTACTTGTCGGCGGCTTAGTGAATTATATATATATACTGCGTGTTTTCCGAGGCGTCGCGTCCGAGTTGGTGGGCGTGGCTGTCTTGCGTGCTTTCCATGGGTGGCACTTGTCGGCGGTGCATGCTTTCCATGGGTGGCTACTTGTCGGCGGCTTAGTGAATTATATATATAGATAGCTGAGGAAAGAGTTGTGGATGTAACAGATGTGAGTAAAGGAACAGAGCACAAGATGTGTACAACTTATCAATATTTGCCCCTATCTCAGGTGATACAGAACACTGGATGAAAAGGATGTCCTAAGGAACGGACTTTAGCAGTGTTTTGAATATACATGTGTTGGTTGCATCCACGGGATCCAAAAGCACTTGGTAGTTTTCATTCTCATATAAAAACAAAAACAATTAAAGCAAGCTAATAAAGTGATCAGCAAAATCAAATCAGCAGTGAAAAATGTGGTTGCTTGTTGTTCAAAGATATTTTTTAACTTTTTAGAGGTATAAGCCTGAAGAAAGATTAGTGTGTATAGCCAGAAGGTCAGCGAAAGTGTTTTGGAATTTGCAGATTAATTCTGAAATGTATTGGTGGAATATTCAGGGAAGACTAAAGTCAAGTCAGGTGAGATTGTCCTACCTATAGTTTAACAATATGTAATTTAGAAATAAAAACTAGGGGCCAGGTAACTGCAATCTGTGTAGCAAGCCTGATCTTTAGGCAAACATTTGCTGGAGCAACAATATCTAGTTGATTTGGAAAATATTTCAGTATGTGAATAATGCAGACACAACACTGCTTAATAATTCTGAAGCTGATTGCTTATCAGCAGGAGCAGGTGTTGAAGAGGAGTTTGGAATATTAAGAACTTCAAAATGGACTATACATATTAGAGATGTACAGCATACACTGACAAATTTACTCCTTGGATCTCATAATGCTCAATTTATGTATCATATTGCATTATAGCAGCTTTTAAGTGAACAGGAGCAATTTTCAGTTTCAGTAGTAATTTAATATGTACATGACATTTACTGTAAAATAGCATCTGTTACCGCTGCAGATCATTCTTTGTTTGGAAAACAGGTTAATACATCTGCAAAACAAAAGATATAAAGCAAATCTGGAAAAAGCATAGTTGTGTAAAAGGATATGTATTTATTGAACCTTGATGGCTAGGATTTCAAGATTTGGAAAAAAGTTAAAATTAATTGTGACAGATAGGGGGTGCTCTCGCTCCCTTGAACCCTCAGATCAAACGCCAAACACCAGGTAAAAGTCCAAGTATGATGTTTATTTGGTCTATACAGTGCACAAAGCACCATCCTCTCCACAATACTCATAAATATTAAACAATACACTAATCAATAATACTCCACCACTCCCAGACACGTTGCCACCCTTCCACCAAGCTCAGCTTGTCTGTCTGGGATTTCTCACAGTCCTTTATAGTCCTCGACCCGGAAGTGCTTCTGAGCCCTCAGTCCATGTGATTATCCAGCACTTCCGGGTCAGGTAAAAAATTTCTTCAGCCCGGAAATATATAATTTCTTCCATTCCCGTGACTTGGAAATATTTCCGGGCTATATGGAAAATATAAATCCCTGGGCCTTCCTGCAGTGACTCCTGGTAGCCCCCATGGTATCCAGCAGGGCTTTGCATTAAAACTCCAATGTCCATGAGGCCCTGCTGCAATTCGGCGCACCTCCATGTTGCAGGGAGGGCTCCATCTGGCGGCCTGGGGGTATTGGCTGGGATGAACAGCTGGCCATATCCCACAGTACTTCCCCCCCAGTGAAGAATCAGCCCCGTGAGGGACGTCTTCCTCCAGGAGGATCCATTGGTTGGGCCCTGGCAATGTCCTGAATACTCCTGGGAGAACCTAGGGGGAACATTAAATGAAAAAGACCTCTGATCCCCTGTCCTCTGAGGACAACTTTGCCATAGGTGGCCCGGCCGACGACATCTGTAGCATAACCGCCGTCCCCCTGTTTGTATCCCTCTGCGAGACTGGAAACCTCCGCTCCGCCCCTTTGTCCACTGAGGAGGGTTAAACGGCCGCCCCTGAGTTCTCAGTTTGCTTTTCTATTTTTGTCAGGAGACCTACTATGCATTTTTAGGATCTCCTTTTTACTCTGGGGCTTGTGTACAGTTTGGGTCTCTCTATTAGAGAAAGAGAGCCCTTTTACTGTCTGCATGCCCTTTGATTTTAAATTGACCGGAGGCGGCGTCTTCAACACCGCATCGCTCCGGGAGACAGCACTTTTCAGCTGCTCCGGTTTGATCGGTGCTTCCCCTGCCCCTTCTGTCATCATTTCACAGTCCTTTTTAGGGCTCGCAGTGACTTGGCACCCGGTACTTATTAATCGCGTCCCTGTATGCTGTACGGTACCGGTAACACTCACCTGTACCACCGAATCAATCATGACGGGAGACTCCCGAACAAATCGCCGTAGGTATTCCTCTACCCTCTTCAAAGGCGCTTTGGCCGTTGCTTCCAACTCCTCCACCAGTTTGTTTGCGTCCAACAGCATCTGAAAGAAACTTTATACGGGCTGGATCAACTTTTCCAGCTCGCGTACATTAACATTATTATTTAACTCGGCCGGAGGTGGATTTGAGCCATTGTTAGCCCTACCTCCCGGCCAATGAGCACACCCGCCTCTGACACATGCTCTGTCGGGTTTTGCAACGGCTCTTGGGAATTGGAGTTTCTAACTACAGAGGTCCGGGGTGTCGCCACTGGCCAACTGCGATCCGCCTTCTCTAATTTAACGGTGGACCGTTCAGTCATATCCCATAACCAGTTCCTTGGTTTTGTTGGTGTTCAGGTGTAAGTGGTTTGAGTTGCACCATTTAACAAAGTAATTTATGAGGTTCCTATACTCCTCCTCCTGCCCCCTCCTGATGCAGCCCACGATAGCAGTGTCATCAGCAAACTTTTGCACGTGGCAGGACTCCGAGTTGTATTGGAAGTCCGATGTATATAGGCTGAACAGGACCGGAAAAAGTACAGTCCCCTGCGGCGCTCCTGTGTTGCTGACCACAATGTCAGACCTGTAGTTCCCTAGACGCACAGACTGAGGTCTGTTTGTAAGATAGTCCACGATCCATGCCACCAGGTATGAATTTACTCCCATCTCTGTCAGCTTGTCCCTAAGGAGCAGAGGTTGGATGGTGTTGAAGATGCTAGAGAAGTCCAGAAACATAATTCTTACAGCACCACTGCCTCTGTCCAAGAGGGAGAGGGATCGGTGTAGCATATAGATGATGGCATCCTCCGCTCCCACCTTCTCCTGGTACGCGAACTGCAGAGGGTCGAAGGCATGGCGTACCTGTGGCCTCAGGTGGTGAAGCAGAAGCCGCTCCATGGTCTTCATCACATGTGACGTCAGAGCAACAAGCATGAAGTCATTCAGCTCACTAGGACGTGATACCTTTGGGACTGGGATAATACAAGATGTTTTCCAAAGCCTCAGGACTCTCCCCTGTTCCAGGCTCAGGTTGAAGATGCACCGTAGAGGACTCCCCAGCTCCAGCGCACAGGCCTTCAGCAGTCGTGGCAATACTCCATCTGGACCCGCTGCTTTGCTGGCATGAAGTTTCCTCAGCTCTCTGCTCATCTGCACTGCTGTAATTGTGGGTGGCGATGTCTCTCCTTTGCTGGTATCAACAGAAGGAATGGTGGAGGGTGCAGTACTCTGAGGTGAGAGTGGGTTAGGGTGGTCAAACCTGTTAAAAGAGTAGGTGTCAAACCTCCCTTTGGAAGATGTAAGCACAAGTGCAAATGCAAATCACTGGCTCTTCTCTGAGGTCACATTTAAATTGAAAGGGTTATACCCAATCTTCTCATTAAGGTTAAAATCTTCTGTCACCAGCTGAGATCTTCAGATTGCATGTGTGCTTTTCAATTCACAAACTGCACATTCACCACTACACGCATTAGACATTCCATTTACTATAGGCCAAATTATTACTTTGTTTGACTTTTATAATACTTATGCTCAATAAGCCATAATATTAATAATTTGTCCTGTATTCCCATCAACATGTCAGCCTAAACTGTATCATCATCCTATACTAATGGATGTGGATGTTCTGACATAGTCAGTGTCCCTTACTCCCAAAATGCTGGTTATAGCACTACTAGCAAAATACCCAAGCTTCGCAGCGGAGAAGTAGTGTGTTAAAGAGGTTATGTAAACATATATATACATATACATATATACATATATATATACATATCTACATATACACATATCTACATATACATATATATATATACTGTGACAGACGACCGGCTATGGACTCCGGTCGTCACCCCCAGGCCGCTAGGAGGAGCCCTCCGGACAGCATATTTGCGCCCCGAGTTCCAGCAGGGCCTCATGGACTATGTAGTGTTTTGACACAGCCCTGCTGGATACCTTGGGGGCCGCCAGGAGTCGCTGTAGGGGGGCTAGTGGGCTCTGGCATGCCCTATAACCCGGGAGTGCATCCCAGTCACGTGACTGGAAGAAGCGATGTGCTCCCGGGATGAAGAAAAGGACTTTGCCCTGACCCGGAAGGAAAACGGACTTGTGGGTTTGGCTTGGAGCCACTTCCGGGTCAGGGGCTATAAAAGGACTCTGGGTAAGCCCAGACATTGAGCTGAGCTGGGAGGTAGGGTGGCGACGTGTCTGGGCGAGGAGGAGAGAGAATTGTTTATTGTATGAGTAGTGTGGTGAGGAGAGTGCTTGGTGCACCATATAATTATAAAATAAATATAATTTATACTTTCACCTGGTCATCAGAGTGGTACCTGAGGGTTCGAGAGGTGGACACGAGCCTCAACTGCTACACTGGCGTAGTCGGCAGGATTCTCTGGCTGTCTGGAGGCAGAGGATCTGCATTAAATATTAAATTCGTGGTAGCAGAGAACCCTAGAAAGGTCCCTCTTGAAGCCGCAGAGGTGAAAATCCCACCCGCGAGCAAGAGTGCTGCAGTTGTGAGCCGTCCTTTAAAACAGACTATGGGGAAAAAATCTGGGAAGAAGACTGGAGCTAGCCAGAAGACTTCGGTCCCAGACGGGCTGGAGACGCTATGGTCTTACCTGACCGGCAGTGAGGAGGACTGGGCGCAGCTCAAAGCAGAGCAAACCCGAGCGGGGCAGCAGCCGGAACGTTGCCGCATGGCAACTCCCGAAGACTATTACAGGGAGTTGGAGAAAGACCGCCTACGTTCCGAGGTAAGTGCTGGGGATGCACACGAACCGCCGGGAGCTTCTTTTTCTCTGTTTGCAGAGGCTTGTCTGCACGAAGCGGACAAAGAGCACGCCCGCCTCACCCCTAGGCAAGATGGCCGCGAAAACAAGAAGGCGAGCAGTTTTAGGAGTCGGCAGAGGAGCAGCCCATACGCTGACACAGTTCACGTGACCTCGCGCGATGGCGACCGGGAGGAAGGTCAGTTGCAAGCCTTCGGTGAGGTCAGTGCTTCCCCGACAAGTCTGGGCTCCCTGAAGGGGAAGGGGGCGGCGAGCGAAGCAGCGCCATTATTAAATAAAGAGAAAGAGGGACGGAATGTGACTGAAGGATCTGCCGCTAAAGTGAAAGAGGCAGATCCCAGTCGGCTTGTTGTAGCCACCCGTCCCTCAGAAGACTCCATGTCCCAGGAGCCCTTGCGCTCATCAGCAGAGCACGTGCCAGGAAAGGACGTGCTCATTGGTTCCCGGTCGGCAGGTGACAAAAACAAGGAAGTGGCCTTACTGCCGGCCGAGACAAATAACTTTATAAACTTGCAGGAGCTCGAGAAATGTCTCGCGCCCCTTTACGCTTTCTTCCAGGGACTACAGGAGGTGAAGGAGCGTGTGGAGGAGCTGGGAGCTGCAGCCGAAGCGCCGTTGAAGGGACTGATGACGTACCTTTGGCGGTTAGGCCGTGAAGCTCCGGCCTCGATTAATTCGGCGGTGCAGGTGAGTGAAATCTGCGCCGTATATAATAAGGGGACGCAGTGTGAATCGGCACCGCGTTTAATAAGTTGCGGTTGTCAAAGCACTGTGTGCCCGACAGTAGAGTGTGGTACGAATACGGAGTGGTTGGGCAGCGATCCGATAGAACCGGGGCGGCGATATCAGACGCCGCTCCGGGATAACGCGGACCGTAAGAGCCCGACCCGCGTGATAAAGGGGTTGCCGTTGGTTACCGGAGAGGCGGGGGAAGTACCGATCGTCCCGGGGCAGCTGAATAGTGCTGTTACCCGGAGCGATGCAATACTAATGACGCCGCCTCCGAGTTTATATAGGACAACGGGCGTGCAAACAGCAAAGAGGCTCTCTCTTTTCCATAGAGAGCCTCACGTTGTGCACAAGCCCCAGAGAAAGCAGGAGATCCCCACACAGAAATGCGGGTCTCCTAACAGGGAAAAGAAAAGGGCTGAGAGCAACAAAGCGGCCGTTAAACCCTCCTTGGCGGAGGACAGGGTGGAGCTCACTGAATTCCCAAGGTGCTTCAGGTCTCGGGAAGAGAGGCCACCAGGAGGACGTCGGCGGTGCTATAACTGCCGGCAACCGGGCCATGTGTGGAGGAGTTGTCCCCGGAGGACAGGGGAGCGGTGGGATACCAGATACACCGTTCCCCCAAGGTTCGCTGGGGGGTCTCGACAACAGAGCCACGGTCCGGATAAAGCGTTCTCCTGGAGGAAGACGTCCCTCGCGGGAATCAACGCTCCGCCCCACTGGTCGTCGCTAAGGGGGAGGGACTGTGACAGACGACCGGCTATGGACTCCGGTCGTCACCCCCAGGCCGCTAGGAGGAGCCCTCTGGACAGCATATTTGCGCCCCGAGTTCCAGCAGGGCCTCATGGACTATGTAGTGTTTTGACACAGCCCTGCTGGATACCTTGGGGGCCGCCAGGAGTCGCTGTAGGGGGGCTAGTGGGCTCTGGCATGCCCTATAACCTGGGAGTGCATCCCAGTCACGTGACTGGAAGAAGCGATGTGCTCCCGGGATGAAGAAAAGGACTTTGCCCTGACCCGGAAGGAAAACGGACTTGTGGGTTTGGCTTGGAGCCACTTCCGGGTCAGGGGCTATAAAAGGACTCTGGGTAAGCCCAGACATTGAGCTGAGCTGGGAGGTAGGGTGGCGACGTGTCTGGGCGAGGAGGAGAGAGAATTGTTTATTGTATGAGTAGTGTGGTGAGGAGAGTGCTTGGTGCACCATATAATTATAAAATAAATATAATTTATACTTTCACCTGGTCATCAGAGTGGAACCTGAGGGTTCAAGAGGTGGACACGAGCCTCAACTGCTACAATACATATACACATCCACATATATATACATATATATATACACATATCAACATATATATACACATACATATACACACAAACATAAACACACACATATACATATATACATACATACATAGTGCGTTGTAACACGGGCTGTGATTGTTACATGGGAGGGAGACGACAAATCACAGCTTCCCGCTTTCTAATCGGGCCTGTGATTGGTGCTTTGACGGATGCCCAGATCCCACAGTATGTCCCCTTAGGAGAGGCGTTAGGCAAGTGAAATTGAATAGCGGTGCTGCAAGTTTAGCTTTACACCTGTTTTTAAGGCTTATTGACTGAAAGGGGCTTTCATGAAAAAAGTTAGGACTTTGCTACAGGATACACCCTCCACAAGTTAAGGAAGTAAAAATAAAGGTATATATTTCTGTTTTATTTAAACCTTTTAAGTTTGTATGCGGGCAGTATGGTGGTGCAGTGAAAGGTGGCAGTTAGGAGACCCGGGTTCGCTTCCCTGCGTGGAGTTTGAATGTTCTCCCCGTGTCTGTCTGGGTTTCCTCTGGGTACTCCAGTTTCCTCCCACAGTCCAAAGACATGCAGGTTAGGTGCATTGGCGATTCTAAATTGTCCCTGGTGTGTGGGTGTGTGTGCCCTGCGGTGGGCTGGCACCTTGCCCGGGGTTTCTTTCCTGCCTTGTGCCCTGTGTTGGCAGGGATTGGCTCCTGTATATAGGATATAGCGGGTTGGATAATGGATGGATGGACATTTGTATGCATAGCCCCATTTGCCCGTTTTAATTTTTTTTCATTCTTCAGTAATATTTCAGCAAACCCGGAGCTTGTCAGTTCAAATCCTGGTACTGACACCACTGTGTGACCCTGAGGAAGTCACTTCACCTGCCTGTGCTGCAAAAAACCAAAGTAATGTAACAAATTGTACCTTAGATGTTGCAAGTTGCTGGAATAAAGGCATAAGTCAAATAGATAAATATGTATTATACACATAGGAACTATTAATTTATTTTCAGTTAAGTCATCTGCAGCAAACCTTTATAAATGAGGGTTTCTCCTTTTTAGATAGTGCAAACTGTTTCTTCTTCATTGAGGTTTTCTCTTGGAGAGCTTTTTTCATTTCATTGAAAATTAAAGCAGCAGCTGCCAAAATATGTAGCTTTCTTATTAATTTTTCAACATTGTGTAAAATAACTTTATAAAGTAACATAAAAGGTTAAAATACTCGTTATCCTTTTTCACTAAAATATTACTAAAGAGATACAAAAAAAGTAAAATGCATATGTTGTTTTTCTTTAAGGAGATTAAATATTACTGAAGAAAAAAAAAAAAACCTAAAACAGCCAAATGGGCTATGCATACGAACTTAAAAGGTTTAAATAAAACAGAAATATATACCTTTTATTTTTACTTCCTTAACTTGTGGAGGGTGTATCTTGTAGCAAAGCCCTAAGTTTTTTCATGAAAGCCCGTTTCAGTCAATAAGTCTTAAAAAGAGGTGTAAAGATATTGACAATAAGCTACGCAAACCCACCAAGACATGCAATCGTTTAAATCAAGGCGCGAGTCGAAAAACACCATCCGATACTATTAGTTAACGATTAACACATTTCTATATGTATTGTAAGCATACAATAAAACTGATAATATGTTGCGCTTATTTATCTGGTCTACCGACATTTTTGCTCGTTTAACGGCTGAAATCTAACGTGGTTTGTGCCCTTCAGAATGAAAACAGTTTGCATTTACCTTTTTAATAAAAAGCGAGCTTTTAAGCCTGAGAAATCACTCCGTAAATGCACACGTTTAATTCTTTATCACTTCAAACAACTGAACTATCCAGAACCTTTCAGGCATACATCCAGCATTCAAACTATGTATAAAAAGCACAACTGTTAAAGGAATTCAGCATTTCTTAATTGAAAATGTCCTTTAATCCTCAACATGTCTCAATGAGTCGTTCTGGTGGTTTTACTTGACATTTTGATATTCTGGTTAATTGTGTTTGCAGTTGAGATGTTCTTTCCTGATTTATACTTGTTTTCTCGTTAATATTTGTTTCGCTGGTGTTAGTGTTCTGATTAGAGGTTATTGGTCCTTTGATGTCTTGATGGTTTCTTTTTAGAACAGCTCCTATTATGCAATTCCGTCACATACTGGTCTATTGTTTCTCCGCTTTTCTGGAAACATGTAAAAAACTTGTGCCGCTCAAACGTCACATTGCGCTTTGGGTTGCAATACGTTTCGAATTTTTCAACTATTTTGTTCAATTTCATATTGTCTCCATCTTCTTCAAACTGAAAATTGTTATACACCTCTAGCGCCTCTTCGCCAATTACATGTAGAAGCATAGACGCTTTCATTTTTTCACTTTTCCTATCTGCTTCAATCGCAGCAAGATACAACTCGAATCTCTGTTTAAATCTTTTCCAATTTTCAGCTACATTTCCCTTTAACTGGAGATTTGGTGGGGGCTGTAATCCTAACATATTTTTTTTTCTCTTTTGCTAGAACGTCTTAGCGCTTTCTGATCACGTTTTCGGGTTACTCACAGACACGCGACTCATTCAAAAGCTGAACCTCTTCTTCAGATTCCTCTTCCAATCCGCCACGTCTGACACCATGTAGTGATCTTGTTAGGTTCGTAGTTTAATCAATACACAGGATTGAAAGATATAATAACTTTTTAATAGACAGACTTTAGAGACATTTACTGTACAAGTTACTAATCGTTCTTTAGTTCACGCCCATTCTCCTACTTGCATCGGCATTCACAGGCATTACTAATCATTCTGTAAGTATCCCTTAATAGACCTTACTAATCAACTATCATTACAAAATCCAACGTGGTTTGTGCCCTTCAGAATGAAAACTGTTAGCATTTACCTTTTTAATAAAAGGCGAGCTTTTAAGCCTAAGAAATCACCCCGTAAATGCACACGTTTAATTGCACATGTGTTAATATGTATGCTTACACAGTATTAAAAGACACTCAAAAATTAACGTCATTTACCTTTGTTCCCGCGTTTGAGAAAAGGCGAGCTTTTAAGCCTGAGAAATCAGCCCGTAAATGCACACATTTAATTGCACATGTGTTAATATGTATGCTTACACAGTATTAAAAGACACTCAAAAATTAACGTCATTTACCTTTGTTCCCGCGTTTGCTAAAAGGCGAGCTTTTAAGCCTGAGAAATCACCCCGTAAATGCACACGTTTAATCGCACATGTGTTAATATGTATGCTTACACAGTATTAAAAGACACTCAAAAATTAACATCATTTACCTTTGTTCCCGCGTTTGATAAAAGGCGAGCTTTTAAGCCTGAGAAATCACCCCGTAAATGCACACGTTTAATTGCACGTGTTAATATGTATGCTTACACAGTATTAAAAGACACTCAAAAATTAACGTCATTTACCTTCGTTCCCGCGTTTGACTCGTGCTGTAAATCCATTCCTTGTTTTTAGTTCAAATGATTACGTAGGAGGCGTGATGATGCGATACGTGACTCCGCCTCCTCCATTAGAGTATATGGACAAAAAACAGGTTCCAGTTATGACCATTACACATAGAATTTCGAAATGAAACCTGCCTAACTTTTGTAAGTAAGCTGTAAGGAATGAGCCTGCCAAATTTCAGCCTTCCACCTACACGGGAAGTTGGAGAATTAGTGATGAGTGAGTGAGTCAGTCAGTCAGTCAGTCAGTCAGTCAGTCAGTGAGTCAGTGAGGGCTTTGCCTTTTATTAATTAGTATAGATATTGCCAAAAGTATTGGGATGCCTGCAGCTGTTCCCTTCCTTCAACATATCCAAAACTTTTACCTTTTCTGCAATCATTTGCATCTTCTGTTGGCGCTTGGACATGGCCCCTGAAGCAGTAGCACGTTAATGCTGAATGAGTGAGATGAGACTTCCTGGTTAATGCAACACTCCGTCGCTGAGCCAATCAGCAGTACACAGGAACTTAACTGCGTGCTCTGATTGGGTAGCTTCTCAGCCATCCGCCAATAGCATCTCTTGTATGAAATCAACTGGGCAAACCAACTGAGGAAGCAAGTACCAGAAGTAAAAAGACTCATTGTCAGCGAAAAATCCGCGTTATATATTTAGATATGCTTACATATAAAATCCGCGAAATCGTGAATCCGTGTAAAGTGAACCGCGAAGTAGCGAGGGATTACTGTATATATATGTGTATATATATATATATATATATATATATATATATATATATATATATATATATATATATATATATATATATATATATACATATATATATATATATATATATATATATACATATATATATATATATTTATTGTGGAACATGACCCAGACACAGGCAGGCAGACACATTAAAGTCACCCCACACACGTTTATTTTGGTGCTCCATATTTACAGTTAAGTGCTCAATAGTCCCCAAGTCCCCAAAGTCCTGGCCACAACACAATGCCTTTTCCTTCTTCAGGCCGCCTCCTTCTCTCTCCTCCAGACCTCATCCGTCTTCCACCCGACTCTAGTCCTGAATGTAGGGAGGCGGCCCCTTTTATAGCCACCCGGATGTGCTCCAGGTTTTTCCCGGCAATCTTCCTCCTGCACTCCCCAGTGTGACGGAAGTGGCGGCTGCATACTTGGAAGCACTCCGAGTGTCCCTGATCCTCTTCCCCCCAGCACTTCCTGGTGTGGCGGAAGTGCTGAGGTCCAGGGCTCCCAAGGCATCCGGGTGCCCCCTGGCAGTGACCACAGGCCCGTACAGGGTTGAGCTTCAAAGCTCTGTACCCGTGGTCCCCATAGCCACCAGGGCGGTCGCCCCCATGTGGTCTGGGGAAGGCGTAAGCCCTCTTCCGGTCCTCCGGGGTGTCCCAGCCGGGTTGCCCCCAGCCACCTGCAACAATATATATATATAAATATATTGTTATATATATATATTGTGATGGATGGCCGGCGAGAGTTTCCGGCCCTCACCCCCAGGCCGCCAGGAGGAACTCTCCCAACAGCATGGACGTGCCCCGAATTCCAGCAGGGCTGCTGGATACCTTGGGGACCACCAGGAGTCGCTGTAGGGAGGCTCATGGACTCTTATGTGCCCTATAACCTGGAAGTACGTCCTGGTCACGTGAACAGGAGAGATGACGTACTTCCAGGTTGAAGATAAGGACTGTTTACCCTGACCCGGAAGAAATAAGGACTTGTGGACTATTGCACAGAATCACCTCCGGGTCAGGGAGTATAAAAGCCCAGACATTGAGCTGAGCTGAGAGGAAGGGTGGCGAAGTGTCTGGGAGAGGAGGAGTGGTATTTGTATTTAATTATTGAGTATTGATATTTGTATGTGTAGTGTGGAGTGGAGGGTGCTTAGTGCACTTTATTATCATAATAATAAAAAGTCTTGGACTTTTACCTGGTGTTTGGCGTACTACCTGAGGGTTCGAGAGGTCAATCAATACCTCAACTGTTACTATATATATATATATATATATATATATATATATATATATATATATATATATATATATATATATATATACATACAGTATATATATATATATATATATATATATATATATACACCATCTCATAAGTTTACTATTATTCTTCTCAATTACTAAATCTCTTTAAATGTTAAGCTCTTTATTGTTCATTATAATATTACAATCAATGACTATGAATATTTAAACTGGACTGACCTTAACTAGTAATGTTGGAATGCCACTCCAATGATAGTCACTTAGCATAATCTCAAATAGACATTTTATTCTGTGTTAGATTAGATTTTGATTAGCTCTAGAATACACAAATCATTGGCCCTTAAAGGTAACTTAACTAAAACTATTTACTCTGTGGCCTGCAGAAGGTGCTCCTGCCACCTAAAAACAACACAGACCGATGCAGGACACAAACTCAGCACACGCACTTTTATTTTTTTCTCTTTTCCATGTGGGAAACGCCTTCCCCTGTTTCCCACCTGTATAGCACAGTTCTCCAGAACAATAGAGAGCACCAAACACACTTTTCTTCTCTCTCTTCTCCTTCACTTCTTCTCCAGCAAGCTTTGTCCAACTCCTCCCGACTCTGGCTCCTGGAGTAGTGGCAGCTTGCCCAATTTATAGGGCACCCGGAAGTGCTCCAGGTGTTCAGTGACCTTCTTCCAGCAGCACTGCCGGGTGTGGAGGAAGTTCTGCCACACAGGGCTCAACAGTTCCTGAAGCACCCCCTGGTGGCACCCATGGAACCCAGCAGGGCTGATCCAAACTCCGATTCTCAAGAAGCCCTGTATAAGTCCGAGGCATCGCTACAACCCAGTGGGCTACCACCTAGTGCTCCAGAGGAGGTAATGCCTGAATAAGCTCTCTCCCCCAGTCCTTCCACTGTCGAGGTGTCACAGAAGAAGCCATGCAGTCACAGAGAATAGACCAACTCAACACAAAAATCAAAAGCTTGAACCTTCACTTTCCATTACCAGGCAAAAGTGCTAGCCACTGTGCCACCACACATTCCACCGTGATAGTCCCCAAAATACACAATCTCACACACACACACACACATTAGAAACAAGAAAGGAAGGCAAAGGAAGGACATTGAAAGAAATTGTCTCCCTTTTATACTTATCACAAGAACATTTTTCTTTAAGACTTCATCAGGGTCTGAAGGAAAGATGCTTTGCACACTTACAAACATTTTTATAATCAAAAGTGGAGACGTTTTCATTTCATCAAATATACCACATATTCAAAAGTCATTTTAACCCAAGGTGGCACGGTGGCACAGTGGGTAGCGCTGCTGCCTCGCAGTTGGGAGACCTGGGGACCTGGGTTCGATTCCCGGGTCCTCCCTGCGTGGAGTTTGCATGTTCTCCCCGTGTCTGCGTGGGTTTCCTCCGGGCGCTCCGGTTTCCTCCCACAATCCACAGACATGCAGGTTAGGTGGATTGGCGATTCTAAATTGGCCCTAGTGTGTGCTTGGTGTGTGGGTGTGTTTGTGTGTGTCCTGCGGTGGGTTGGCACCCTGCCCGGGATTGGTTCCCTGCCTTGTTGGCTGGGATTGGCTCCAGCAGACCCCCGTGACCCTGTTTGGATTCAGCGGGTTGGAAAATGGATGGATGGATGGATGGATGGATTTTAACCCAAATTAGATCAGAGCTCTGGAAATTTATATCTTACATTTGAGAATTTATGTGCACAATATAGTTTCAACAAATTACAATTGAAGTACATTACGCAGAGATCTCCATGTTTTGTTCCCCACCACTCACACACACACATACCGCTCCACCACACTGTCCAAGTTCGCACACAAATAAGCCTGATAAAGCTGCTATTAATTCACACAGCCCCAGTGAAAAGACAAGGTTTAAAAATGATTTTACACCAAGGCCACAGCTGCATGTGGGAGAGACACGCAGATACCTTCAGAACTGAATACAATACTTGTTGCTTTTTGTCCTATATGATTACACACAAATACATACATATACACATACACACATAGTCTATATACTCACAAATTTTTCTTTCACTTTATTTTTTTTATTAGTGCTTTCCTCCTACTGCTCTCTCAAGGCCGTTTTGCTCAGCAAACTGTAAATACGGCTCAAATTGTTCTTGAATAGGGAATAACACGAAGCACAAGTATTTGAATCAAGTTAACTATTTCAACACTTTTCTTACATTTTATTACCCAAATTCTACTTAAAATACTTTTATGATTCACATGTACAAACACCTGCTCCACTCTTTCTTATTTTCTTATGCTTATTTCAGTTAAGCTTCTTAATTATTTTATGAAATCTTAGTACACTGCAAAAATGCCAAGTGAAAGCATTTAAATCATGGCATTAATCATAGTTTAAAAAATCTTGTCAAGTAAACTTTGTTACTTCTTAGATAGATTTTACCTGAATACAAGCAAAAACAACTAATATTTAAAGTTTTTTCTCTCTTTTCCTCAGGCCTTTGCAGATACATGTTTGCAGTAAATTCTCTGTTCTCTCTCTCTCTCTGATCTTCTGTATATTGACTGCAAACAATCAGCATACATCTATCTTTTCTAATGCACTCTGGTTACAATATCAGTTTTATCTGCGCCACTCAAATGTTCTCAACCGCTGCCCCTCTTTCCCTTACACATACACAATCTTTGCAATCTATTCTCATCTTCTATACTCACCTGAACTACCCTGGCCTTCATATATCCAATTGCCATACCTCCTAATAGTGACACTGCCCTGATAAAAAATCTCTTAATGTGCCTCTATGAAAAAGGTGCTCAATTACAAAATCTCACTCACACTTATTATGTGGTGCTTAATTACTTTACTGCGATTCTTGTTACCCACTAATTTGGTCCCAGAGCTGTTTCACACTCATACTTGTCTCCAATCCTGTGGCTTATTTTATTACTACTGAAAGATAACAGAGCTCATGCAGTCAGTTAGTCAATCATTCCTTATTCATGAATGGGGCATTTAAAAAAAAAAAAAATATATATATATATATATATATATTTATATATGGAAGAGAAGGTCTGTGATACGGTTTGCATATTTGCAGTTGGAGATCCACGAAGGGAGAAAAAACAAATCACGTATCATAAAATAGTTTTATTCCTGAGCTTTCAACCCCTGTCAGGGGTCTTCATCAGAGGATGATGCTTAGACTTACAAGAATCAAAGGCAATATATAGCAACACATTCAGTGGGGGGAGGGGGGGGGATGGGTGGAGGTGACTAAGTCAGTATGATCAAGGGGGGGGGGGGGGGGGTTGTATAGTTTAATTATCATGTACATGTCCTTCTTAAGTTGGCATATGCTGGATTTATGTCCAAGTGTCTGTTGATGGCGTTTTCATCTGATAGCCAAGACTCGGCCAACTCTCTGGCACTTTTTGTACTGGTCTTAAATTTTACTTTTACGTTGTCCCAGTTGAATGTGTGTCCTGTCGATTTAGTATGTGCATATATCAAAGATAGAGCGTCCTTTCTTCTGACGGCGTTGCGATGTTCCTGTACACGTGTTGAGATTCTTTTTGACGTTTGTCCTATGTATACAGTTGAGCAAGAATTGCATGGAATACTATAAACTGCGTTTCGTGTTTCGGCTGTTGATTTCTTGTTTTTAGCATTAAACAGGACCATGTGCAGATTGTTCGTGGGTTTATGTGCTATTCTGATGCCCCACTTGGTCAGGGTGTGTGCCGTGCCTTCTGACACATTATGGTGATACGGGAGTGAATGCCAGGTGGGGTGGGGGTTCTGATTTAAGTCGATTGTATGCTGATTCCTTTGGCGTCTGCTGTGTAGACTCCGATTAATGAATGTTTTTGAGTATCCGTTCGAGGTGAAAAGTTGGAACAGATAGCGTCTCTCATTAATTTTTGTTTCCTTGGTATTACAATGCGTGTGGACTCGTTTAAATAGGGTTTTCACGCAGATACCGGGTGATTGCTGGCGAAGTGTAGAATCTTGTCTGCATAGCATTGTTTGCGGTAAACACTTGTGGTCAGGGTGGCGTCACTATTTCTTTTGATGATCTCGTCCTCGGCGATGGATACGTCATTCAAGCGCTGTAATGCCGACTCTGCGCTGTTGACGGAATAATCTGAGTCGTCAGTTAAATGTTTAAGTAGTTGGAAAAGTCTTTTTGACAAGTTGTATGATGGTCCGCCTATTAGGCTAACCACTGGTCTGTATTTTAGTGGTGTTTTGTGTATTTTTGGGAGTCCATAAAATTCCGGGCAGTTAGCATCATTGGATTTCATTTTGTGAAAGTTCTGTACATCCAGGCGGTTACCATTTCGGAGTTTGGTCAGAGTATAGTTTATTTTATTCTGTGTAGTTTTTGTTGGGTCGTTATTTAGCTGTTGATAAGTATTAGTGTCCGAAAGCATTTCTTCCATAGCTGTGGAGTATTGTTCTCTGTCTAGGATAACAGTTGCGCCTCCTTTGTCAGCTGGTGTAATAATAATGCTGTTGTCATTCCGTAAAGATCTTAGAGCTTTCTGTTCACTTTCCAGAATACGTGTGGTTGGTTGTCTTGTGTGTAGCTGGCTGGCGACGTTGCATCTTATTTCTTGTGCCTGTTCTGTTGGTATTTTTTCAGTTACTAAGATATGTTCTAACAAACCGAGGAAGTTCATGTCAGATGCGTCCTTATAATTGAATTTTAATCCTCTGGAGAGAATATTGTGTTCTGTGGTGGAGAGCCGTCTTTTGGATAGGTTGTGTACTCCGGATTGGGGGTTGTTCATATGTTGATTTCCAGTGAGTTTACCCCATTTTCTGTTGAGTGTATTTCGTTTGGAAATACGGTTTTTGGAAGCGGTGTCCTGGATCCTTTTAGTCCATTCCTTCGTAACCGTTTGCCCACATGTTGTGATTAGTTTAGCGTGTTGCTCCATAATTACAGATCGGTAAATGTTTCTTTGGCGGTGTGTTTCCGTGATAAGTTCATACAAAACTCGTTTAGTAAATTGTTGTATGATGGTTGACATTTTCGGGGTGTTCGTTGGTGGCTTGAATCGTAGGCATCTCGGAGTTACATCGTGCCTGATGCAACTGTGGAGGAAGAAGAGTTTTTCATAGCTGTGCACTTCACGGATTGCCAAAGTTTCACATCGTCTAATACATTGGAGGGCTTCATGCCCGAAGGTTGTACGAATGGAAGAGAAGGTCTGTGATACGGTTTGCATATTTGCAGTTGGAGATCCACGAAGGGAGAAAAAAAGAATCACGTATCATAAAATAGTTTTATTCCTGAGCTTTCAACCCCTATCAGGGGTCTTCATCAGAGGATAATGCTTAGACTTACAAGAATCAAAGGCAATATATAGCAACACATTCAGTGGTTGGAGGTGACTAAGTCAGTATGATCAAGGGGGGAGGGGGGGGGGTTGTATAGTTTAATTATTGTGTACATGTCCTTCTTAAGTTGGCATATGCTGGATTTATGTCCAAGTGTCTGTTGATGGCGTTTTCATCTGATAGCCAAGACTCGGCCAACTCTCTGGCACTTTTTGTACTGGCCTTA